>NC_069133.1:36073592-36373592 GCF_026914265.1 Mya arenaria | reverse complement strand
ATAAAGCATACCTAACAACCAGTTCCTCGACGTATGTCAGACAAATATTCTCACGCATGGACGCATTTGCCAATTTATATCTAAAGGTACAACTCACAGCCATTGTAATTTGCGTTTATACTTCTAGGATTTCAAGAAAACGCCAATAACGTTCCTCATTTCCAGTTTGAAAAGACATTTGGAGAAAATACATGGACATCGAAGTCAAATTATGCAAGGCATATTATTACATAAGCCATCAATGTTATACTTAACTGAACTATTTCATCCCAGTATCGTATTCCAATCCGCTATATTAACAAATAAAAAATACTAAATCAGTTAAATACCTTATATGTGGTCATATAGTTTATAACCGCATAGATTATAACATTAAATACTCGAAACTCTCTTAAGATTAACATATGAGAGACAAATGTCAGTGTTTGCTGAGGTGAAAGTGCTCACAAAACATCTATTAATTTACTAGTTTGTTTATTCAATTTCCTTTCAAGATCGTAATATAAAATGAAGATTATCAACAATTCAATATAAGTACATGTTGTTGTGGAACTGGTTGCAGACAGTCAAACTATAACAGTATTCGGTGTTAAGACCATTTTTGAAAATATACCTTAACGGTTAACGAGATCAGGACTTCGACTAAAAACCTTATTTCTAAAAGTTCTGCCAAATAAAACCAGATGCAACGCTAAATGCTTCAATGGTAAAGAATAAACGCGTACTGAAGATTATTACGTTTTGCAGTGCTAAATTAACTGTCTAAGAAATTGTGAAACGCTGAGAGGTGTAAGGTTTTGATTAATACACATATGTAAGGTAGAGATTGTATCATACGTTATACGTCTCCTAAATTGTAAATGCTCATAGAAGCAATGCACTGGAATGAGAATATGTCGTAAAAATATTTTTCCATTGCCGTAAAGGTCACCGAAGATGAACGCAATACATGTAAGTTAAACTTTGTTTCGCGTGCTCTTATATTTATTTAATAAAGCAAAATCAGCATCATAAAGACAATTATGGAAAAATATTCGTCTTTGAAATGACATAAAGAAAACGCACGCAAAGCTTTTCTTTCACGGTAATTCTTAAAAGAATTCTTGAAAAGAAAAATGCTTCGAAATAAAGAAAAATGAATAACAAAGGGCGGATATTTGATTTCCGGTAATAATTTCAGTTTTCAATGTGATTGTTTGCTGGAAAATACGTAGGGAATTCATGAACTTATTCAGAAAATATATCCCTCAGAGATCATTCTATCAACAGGAGGATATTGTCTGCGGTGTTCTTTTTAATTGGATATTAGGCGTATAATGCTGAAGAAGAAGTCAACGGTTAAGTTAACTTTGTTTAAAAGTTGTCAGTGACAATGATGTAAAAATGTGCTAATAGTTTTTAAGAAAAAGGTGCACACTGCCCAGTTTATTAAGACTGGTTGCATCTGGTGTTATTACAATGGCAACTGTGGAAAATATGGCTGGGTTGGGGCTGAATGTTCAACATTTGATAAAAATATAGAAACGTTCCGGGAAAGACGATGAAAGTTTCAGCACATTCACAATGATAAGCTCTGAAGTACAAACACGAGTGACAAATGCAAAATAACTCTTGAAGTTGTTGTTCCAAAACTTGCACAATATTTAGAAAAAAACTGTGTGAAATTAAGTTTCAATTGTATGCATTGTTAATGCTAAAAAAGCCTGACTTATTTATTTTGATTTAATTCTGAAACGTTATTCCAGAATCATACTTCCCAGTATTTTTCAAGATAGTCGACTGTAAATCAGTCTTAAAATAAAACAAAACATAACATCGATTCACAATATTGTAAACTAATACATTTTCCAGGATATGTTAGCCAAAAACACATTTGTTATGATGTATTGAAATATTGACGTTTACAAATGTTCCTTCGACATACTGGTTAAGTAATGTGTTACCCCCTCAATTAGTTGATATTGTATCATTCACAAGTTTGAAAAAAAAATCTGATTATGCAGATATGTAGACATTTTGCAATTTGTAGTATGTCTAGAATTGTAGTATGTTGATGATACCAGTTAAACTGTTTCTATTCGATTACGCATTTGCGAATAATTATGATCTTTTATCCAGATGTTAAATTGTTATTCCATTTTGTTGTTAATGATATCTTGCATATACTGAATATTTCAGCAGAGTTTATGTGTAATCGAATTTTAAATGCTGGTGAAAAAAAATGATTTTATCAGTTTAATTTTATTGTTTCAAGAAACAAACGCAAAATTATAAACTATCAATATAAAAGGGTCTATATCAGACGTTAGCCGTAAGCGTTTGTTTGTAATACTATTAATCCTATTTATAGACATAAAACGTTTAATAATAGTAGTGATGTTGCTTATTTTTTCATTGATGCAAATAACTGTATTGGTCGATTTCAAGTTACTCTTTTAATCGTTTCTGTTTACTATACTAGGAAACTTGGAATGAAGGTGGTATTACCCTATATGAAAAGGGTGATACAAACCAAGTTGGTTATAGAGGTATTACATTGGTTAATACATTTGTAAAATTAGTTTCATTTACGTTGAGAAATCGGATAAATGAATGGTGTGAAACTAAAAATAGATATTGTAAGTATTATCTTATATGGCTGTTTAAAGGGTTATAGTCTTGAACAAAAAATGTAATGAACTTTTATTGACCAAAGAGAGGCTTTTGATACTCGTTGACATGATCTTTGATTATGGAAGAAATTAGTCCAATCCGGTATCAGTACTTTTAACTGATTACAAATAGAGGCGACTGATAAAGATTTTTTTCATGAATGATAATTATATGACCTAGCATTAAGAAAACCTAACCAAGTATACGTTTTGTATGTATATCATGCCGTTTGCAAATGCTACTGCACTGTATACTAATGATAATAATATTCTGCAAACACAGTTTGATGAAGTTCAAAGATGGTCAGGTAAGTTGGTGGTCAAAATAAATACTAGATAAATTAAAATATGTTCTTTAAAATACCCAAAACAACCCAATAAATTATTGTTGGGTACATCAATGATGTATCTGATGATATTGTTGATAGCATTTGTATTTTGGGTATGACAATTAAAATCTCCTTTTATTATGGTTGTCAGGTTAAGGGCAATATATTAATATAAAAGAGAGAAAATTTGAACTTCATCTCCTATTCACCTTATATTTTGTAAAGAATTTCCTTTTTAAACTTCCAACATAGCGGTAATTATCGTGCTGGGACGCTTTCCGTCATGTTTCATATTATGTTAAGACGTTCCGTCAACATTGATGCACAGTGATATATAAATAGCGCACGAAATATTTTGTTTTCTTATACTATGTGAAAATCAAGGGTCTTATTTGTCACCCTTATAATTGTGAATATCTCATTCCATGTAATTTGTTCATGGGTTATAGTCTGGAAACTGTCGATATAAAATGTAATACATGTTTATTACCGCTGAACACATTTCGTAGAAAGGTTCAAAGGATTGTGTCCTGAAATAAGTTAAAATGAGACCAATGTCGTTAGCAACACGACTCAGAACCCCTCGACATTAACCTAATGTGGGACGTCGGAATGTTTTTTTAAGAAAGGTTATCAAATTACCATGAGGGTATCATTTAAGTACATGTACCGATAATGAATAAAAGAGTAGTTACAACACGAACATTGTGTACACGTGGCATAGTTTTACTATGCATTGACATATGTGTTTATGGTACAAGTTTAATTACAGTGCGAGGAAATTGATTAATGAGAATAACAACGTGCCTAATTTTGGTTTTCAAAACGTAATATAAAAATGAGTTTTCCCGTAGAACAAGCCACTAAATTTAAACCAATATAATATAACCAGTAACAATGCAAGTTACCATTGTGTGTCGGGTTTTCTAATCCATAAATCTTTTCAAGCTTGTTTACGCATGGCTGTTTTACGTGCCACATACGCACCGGTGAAAAGTATTATACTTCATTAACAGAATTTAGCACATCAATCTAAATCCTTAAGTGTAGCTGTGGTTTGTATGTATAGGTAAGAACACATATAAGCAAAGTAAGAACTTTATTTAAGAAATCTTTGAATTAACGAGTGTTTTAAGGCAACCTTCAGACACAGGTATTCTTCACATTACTATCAGGTATTTGAATATGAAAAAAACAACATCATATGATCAATGAAAAACATATTTTTAAAAGCTTTTGTATCACTTGGGATCCATATTACTTTCATGTCCATATTTTGTATGTGTCTGAATAATATTTTGTATGTTTCCATGAATATTTGCCGCTAAACGACGTGCTGTCATAAAACCTCATGACAAGATGTCATCACTGCCTTCCTTTAATATTGATGTAACTGAGTAACGCCGGAATTTTAAGAGATAACACAAATAATGTACAAAACGTGTTCGTTTTTGTTTATTTATTATATTTTATGACACAGTTTAAACCGTTTCTTCCATAGAATATAGAATTGGCAGTCTAAAGTGGAGATTCCTTTAAGTGGAGATTATTATGCATAGTGTTTTGAACCGTGTTAACTTAAGAATTACAACTTAGCGCATTTTTGCTTTAAGACTTGTGCTTAAATTGATTGATTTGTTAAAATTTGATGACGTTTTATTTCATACATATTGGCATAGGAGATAAAACTGATACTGATCGAGAAAACGTTAACATCATACTTTATCATTTCCACGCTGGCGTCAAAAGAACTACTATTTTCAAAGAAGTTATGGAATTGTAGTTGAAACTTATATTAAACAATCCCATGTGAGCGGATACAAATGTAAGGCATTACATGCTACGTAAATTTAAATTGAAAAAGCTTAAACATAAATCTTTCCTTCTTACGTGTGCTAATATCTCCATTTGGATTCAGGGCTTTTGTTTTCCTACGGGACTAAGCTGGTTTTGACATCCATTCATTTCAGTTACATTGTACACAATTATGAAAATATAACCAAATGCAAGCCACATCTATTGAAATGACTTCTTGTGCATATTTAAGGAAACTGTCAGACTACGAATATGATTGTAGTTTAATACACTCGAATAGGGGCGAATCCCATATTCGCATCTAGCTCCATGAACTTTTGCCGATGTATTCAATATTTATGCATTTCTATGGGGTTAACTCCGTGAAGTTACTTGCAGAAAACGTCCAACGTCTTTACTACAAATAGGAGTGTTCCCAGATGTTGGGCTCTAAATCAGTCGTAAAAAAAAACAAAAAAAGATTTACTAAATGTTGAATTAATGCATTTTCCTGGATATGTTACCCTGACGACACATTTGTTATGATGTATGGAAATATTGATGTTCACAATGTTCCTTCACACACTGATTGAATAATGTGTTACCCCAATTAGTTGATATTGTATCAGTCACATGTTTAAAAGAGAAAATCCAATTTAACACAGATGTAGAGAGTTCGCAATTTGTAGTATGTGTAGTATTGTAGTTTGTTGATACTTGATACACTGCTTCTTATTGGATAGCGCATTTGCAAATAAGTATTATCTTTTCTTCTAGCAGTCAGTTTTTACTCAAAGTAAAGCTGTTGAATTGCTATTCAATTTTTGTTGTTGAAGGAACCTTACATAAACTGCATATTTTAGCAAACCTCGAGTTTAAGTGTAATCTGCTTTTGACTGTTGGTAAAAAAAACTAGATATATCAGTTAATTTAAATTGTTAAGCAAACAAATTCGACATTAAGTTCATATTAGTGAGCCTATGAAACTATTATGTGGAGCAGCGTCCTTGTCTTGCTCATCCAGATTACTTTCTATCACATGGACATAAGATTCGTAAGAAGTAAGTAAGAAACGTCAAGGCAGCAAAAATCATGACCTGTTGTGGCCGTATTCACAAAGCATCTCCCAAATTGTTACAGTATGCCAGTTGTATGTTAATATATATAAAGAACTCAACAGAACAATGTTACTCAATAATTTCTGAAACATTCATTACTTGAAAACTAAGATAGTTCTGGCTTGTTTGGAAAATATGACACTTTGAAACCCAATTTATCTGTGTTTTAAGATGTCTCGTAGTAAATACAATCGTATATATACAATACATAGTATAGCATGGTCATCAACATCGAGTTATATTTGTGTTGGTATTTACACTGTTAGAAGCTGAGGGTATTAAAGATGTAGCTATATATTCAGTGTCTTTCGTGAACTCATAAAATGGCGAAGCAGGATAATCATATAAAGATTATGAAGTATAATTTTTCCAGTTAAAGTTTCTATATTATTTCTGTTAATGAACACAATAAATATCCGTTCCGAAGGAGAACTTTACAGAATTAATTGATTAATTATATGGTATCCCATTAGTATAAAACGAACAGCTCAAATATCATTCAAAACAAATCCAACGGTAAGAATCATTGACTGTGCTTCATAAAGCAATCAGGAAGTGTTTTTTCAAATCTGTCACAAAAGGAGCTATTCTTGTTCGCAATACTTTTGATCGACAAAGTGGCGTGTTATTCCGATATGGATATATTAACGTCAAAGAATAATAAAAAATATGTGCGTATATAACACGTATGACGAGGAAAAATAACTATGCTGTCAGTCTACTACAAGCAAATATAACAAACTAACTGTTTTTAGTGTTTTATGCACGATAAGAAACAACATGTAGCATTGAAGTAAACAAGAAAACGTTAACTGCAAATAATGATCTCATTATTTACAACTTCATGCTACTCTATGATCTGTTTGGAGTGTTGTGTTGCTTTGACACCTAGCGGATTGAAAAGTGAACTATTGTTTTGTCAACGAGTTATCATTTGGATTAATTATATGCCTTAACAATTTGCCACATCTGCGATAAGAATATTAAAACTTGTTCAGTATAACTTCAAAATGTTTTAAGGTTGACAATGAACATGAAAATGGAATTCATGGAGTTGTTTGCATAAATAATTTACAATCAAGCCCTAAAATTGGTAAACCTGTAATCCCGTCATAAATAAATATACCATATACTTTACTACGAATGCATTTTGTAGTGCCACCGTGAGTGAATAAACGTCAACATTGTTTTGTCCTTTAACACCATTGAGTAAATACAACTTGATGAGGACGTTACCAGTAAATCGCCTTACTAGTTTGTGAATATATACTTGTGTACAAAGCGATTGATTTGAGTAAGTATGCGCTGACAATGATTCAGGCTAATGATTTGGAATAGATCGGCACCAGAGACCTGGACTTTTTGTCTTCTTCGAGAAATCCGGTTTCAATATACATTGAGCATTGCAACCTAATATTGTGAGCATTTAATCCTTTTGTAAGAATTGGTTCCAATCGTAAGGCATAGAATTCTGAGGAAATTTATATATGAGAGCGATCCATATAAACTTTACGACATTGATTGAAAAAAGCCGCCAAATAACAGTAAAATACAAGTCAATATTTTAAATGATAACCAAAATAATTATTCGAAGTTTATAAATGTACATGACTTGTATATAAGCGCAAAAATATTTCGATTTGCCTTAGATATTCACATGATTAGTATCTTTTCAATGGGCGTGACAGTGTCCAATAAATTGACAATAGCGCCATGAAATTCATGATTTGGACCTCGTTATTTACATGTTTTAAGTAAGTGAAACTGTCCATTATTGCAGCAAAAAAAGAGCATCGACTTTACGTGCCTCGGACTGTTCTTTTGTTCGATATTTTACCTCACTTAGATCTTGAAAAATGTTGTAATATTGTTGTTTAAGAAATGTATAAGAATTAAGAAAACATAAGAAAATAACTTTGCAAATTAAGCCATGTATTATCGGTGAAAAATATAATTAGCACTATAAGTGTAACGGTATTCTTATTGAGCTGCAACACTAAGTCTAGTATTTATTTTTCCCTGATAACCGCGATTTTACTCGTTGAAATGGGGACATTTTGTGATACCTTATCGGATGTGCTACCTGGGACCTACTGCGGACACTGAACACTATCAGTCTCTACGTTAAACTTTGAAAATTGAAAATGAATATGTTAGTGCTCACATTTTTACATCACAAACTGGAGTCGAAAAGAGGAAATATATGATATTTGTCAGAAAAGAACTTCATAAATATCGTCAAAAATGGCAGAAAAACGCTTGTGCTGTAAGTCTGCCTCGGTAACATGGCCTTTATAGTAACAATATGTTTATAACAGACCTTGCCATAAACAATTATAACCCATTACTCATAAGAAATTAATAAAAACAACTGATCTCTAGACCTCAATACTATTTTCTATTTTAGAATATGGCTTTGATTTTGAATAACTAACCATATCTGTTTGTTCTCTGTACATGAGTGGCAGATCGTTCAACGTTTTATAATGGAGTTATATAACCTATGAAGCGTGAAAGGCATTACGTTTAAATATGGCAGGATAATGATTATTGGATTTAAATGCGGTTTGTCAAATTAAAATCTTTTAACTACTACTTTGTTGTCGCATTTCTCGGAATAATTGCTGGCACATATTATTAACCAATCAAAGTAACGGGAAATCGATGTTGGCTTCTTTGACTGATGTCGCTTTGGGATGAGCTTATGCGGTCGCTGTTAAATACGAAACTTAAAGTGACTTGTAGCAGAAATAGTGTAAACGGTATAATTAGTTTCGACGGACAAACTTGTTTAGAATATGGATTCGGTGATAAGACAGCGCATTGTCATGTTTAGGCTATACACAATTCACAGTAGTAGATTGTGAACGGATTTGGGATTGGCACTAGTCCGATATCATCGTTAAGGAAACACTGGTGGACCGTTTTCTTTTTTTCGAGAGTCTGCTTATGACTAATATGGCTTTCTTTTTTAAATTTCTAATTACGTTTGCACCGAACGAAACATCGGGATGTTTGTTTTAATTTGATTCGTCGACCATGGAAAATATTTAAATAATTTGGTACCAATATAAATTTAACGTACTGGTCTAATGTTAAAATCTTAGGATATTTGGGTATACGTTTATTTAAAAAACTGCGTAAGAAACCCAATACAAAATTATAGAAACATTGCATAACTTAAATCTTTATTATATTTCAGCTGAGTGGTTGTTCATCAATGAATATTATAAATCAACTATTTCTTATTCTGTTCTATCGGCCTTTTATTCGTGTGAGCCGAATGGTCTAATAGACAGGAGTTAAGGCACAATTTATTTTCAAAAACAAAAGAAGATTTAATTAGCATCAAGTTTGCACACATGACTCAACCTTATTTACTGTAAACCGTTAAACCTTTTTTCCAAATAAGATTATATTCCCGCTGAAAAACAATAGCTTGTTTGAATTATTACAAACGATAATTTAAATGATGCGTTTACTATACACTTTCACAACGTAACGTATTTTTCAAAACATCAGACAATTATTTTTATAATTAAATAAGTCTATAGAAATATGCAGTTGTTTAGCAATGCATAGTGAAACATCATGTTAACGAACTTCAAAAGAACGTTTTTAATATGTGAAAACAGATGAAGACATTGTGAGTGTCAAAAATAGTTGTTAATTAAAAAGTATTGTTTTATTACTTACCTTCCTTACATGTTATTGATTTTTTCTAACAATCATGGCTTTCGAAAAAATATTGTAATGCTGTCATCAATTTATAAATATATAACTATTCTAAAGTGCACCCAGTCACAAATACGTTGTGAACAAATGACAACACCAGCTAAAAATACATTATTTCTATCCATTACAATTAAATTCTGGACATGTGAGTGTACCACAGTCAATATTAGTAAACTCTAGCTCCGGCTTGTAAAACATTGACCTTGTTGCACTACTTGACAATTAATTGTCCGAATAAAACTAATACTTGTAATTATTTTTAATATAATTGCGTATTTATAGCTCCCTTCGGATCATTATATGACTTCAAGAATCTAATTAAGCTGTATTGGATGCGCGAGGATAAACATAAACTTATACGTTGAGTTAACTGTTTAAAAATAAAATTAATCAAGGTCCCACGAACCAACTGCACTGCTAGAAATAGGGTATCACGTGAATGTTATATAGATGTTGATTATTGTATAAACACAACCATCGAGACGTGGTATGTCTATACATAAATCTTGTGATAATAGTATAAACTATGCTGATTTTGTCATTGAAACAAAAAAAACCTTTATTGCTTCATAGCAGGTTATCATGTTTAACCGTATTTTTACAAAATACTATACCACGAAGCCTGGACTAAAGATTTGGTTATGAATATCCATGAAAAGGGTTACAAAACAAACGCATTTGATAAACAGAGGTGTTTCACTGGTAAACAGTATTCACTGACGTTTAAAAATCGCTAAATTCTATGAAACTGAAAATAAATTCATTGATGCACAGTTTGGCTTCCATCACAGTTCTTTCTATGTTTACTTCATAATGCTGTTCAAAATGTTACAGTACTAAAACATAAAAAGTGTACTCTGCTTTTTATTATTTATGGAAAAGCGTTTGAAACTCTTTTAAATTATATTATATGGTTGTCAGGTTAAGGGAATATATGATAAAAAGAGGAAGATAAAGTTCACCTCAGTTTTTGTGAACATATTCCTTTTTAAAATTCCATTGCAGCGGAAATTGGCGAGCTGGGACGCTTTCCGTCATCTTTAATATTATGTTAAGGCGTTCTGTCAACATTAATGCAAACGTTTGGTAGTGATTTATGAAATAGTGTACGAAATATTTTGTTTTCTATATTATGTGACTGTCAAAGGATCCCCTTTTTGTCACCCTTACAAGCTGTGTATATCTCATTTCATGTGATCTTTTTCATGGCCAATGGCTTAGATATTGCATATAGTGTCAAAAAATTGATACATGTTCAATTATCCGATGTACACATTTCGTAGCAAGGTTGGAAGGATCTTGTCATAAAATAAGTTACAATTGAGTTCAACGCAACACGACCAAGAACCTCCATAAAAGGGAATAAAAACAACTGTTAAATCTATTTACTTGGTGTTAAATCATAATCAAGCTCTTAAAATGGAAAGTACGGTAAAATAACATGCACTAAAGCTACGACTATGACATAGGTTAGAACACATAGAAAAGTATGTTAATCAATGCTTTATTTGAACAAGTAGATAAAGAAACAATACATTCGCTGTAAAATACTGTGCATAATGTTTTTGAAAAGTATCGTTATAACCGAATTGCACAATTCATGAAGATATTTTTCTCCAGGTACTCTGGTTTCTCCATCAACACAAGACCATAATCACGCGTGCTGTCGTGCCAACGAGAGTGATATAATGTTGTCATAATTGTTGTAAAATAAATACGTTTAAACTAAACCAAACTAAACCTTATTTGTTTCAAATCAACCCAATGGATATCCTGCTGCTATTTACATTTTAATTTTTTTTTTATGAAACCATACACGGGAACTGTAACGGTGTTTGATTCATATTGATATCTTCAGACATAAGTTCATTCTCAATCATTCGAACTACATCCTGTTGCGTTTCTTTAACCGAGATGGATATTCTTCACTTGCATGCATGTACCTCTTTCAGTGTAACCACTGATTTAACGTCAGTGTTAGGTTGGTAAATATTGACATTTTGTTCCGTGATTTTTGGTAATCGAGAAATAGTATGCCTGTTTGCCAGTTGAGTTATCCTCTGGTTAATTATTTGCCCACGTTGATTATGAAAGGTTCGAACCTTGATTGTTTATTTAATGCTGCCCTGATTACCCCTTTTGTAAAGGCACAGTTTGGGAGCGATGGTAATTGATGTTGGTAAATACGGCTAGTCCCATTATGTATCATCTTGTAGACACTTTCGATAGAGTTTGTAAAGCTACGGTTTCCATTGTTTTAATTACTCCTCAATGACGTGCTGTTTTGGATGTGATTAATGCAAAAGATCTAGCCTAGTTGTACAGTACATTTGAGTCATGTTTTAAAATCATCTGGTGAAAGGAACGATTTGAACAAATGATTAATGTACGCCTACCACTGACAATTTTGACCTTGTGTAAACGAATGTTTTCAATTGGTCAATACTCAATATGTGTTTCCTGCCAGTTTGATCTCATTTCATATATAACTAGACATTGCTACCGACATTCGTATGAAACGTGTTTATATTTGGTCATTATTTCATGCTTTTATTGTATTATTGTGCAGTAAAGCAATGGTACTTTTCCAGATATTATTTAGTCTATTTTATTAATTAAATGTTACAACTTGGTCAAGTGCATGTTTGTCTTTGAAATTTTAAAAGTGTTTTATCACTCTTTTATACCATACACCTTCTTATACAATCAGCTACTAACGTGGTAAAGATGTAAAGGAAGCAAATTGCATTCGTATTTTTCTGTGACCGCATTTCTGCAATGCATTCAAATTGAGAAAATGCAATGATTTGCTGCGTTCGGCATATCTATAATGCGGGTAAAACGGGTAGTCCGTTTTAGTTATTTTTCGCCGAGAAAATAATTGTGGTTTAAATAATATGACACCCAATTTTATAATGCACGATTTCATTCAAAGCGTCCATGACCTCCAGCTTCATTTAATACACAGCTCTCTGTATTGTTTTAATTAATATGTATTGCTACTACAAAGATTGTTCGCGTTTGGTTGAACATTCACAGAATTGTTATGTTTTAATCTATTATTCCCTTATTAACTACAAATTTTATAAAACATCAATAAACACAACGTTTCTGTTAAGCAATCATGAAACAATAACTGGCATTCTGTTGAGTATGGCGCTTAAGCTTCATTAAAACCAAACATAGCAGACGCCTCTGTTTCATAAAATTGGCTGACGAAATCTGATATATTTTTTATGTGATGATTATGCACACCTAAGGACCAGTTCCTCGACATATGTCACACTAATACTCTCACGCATGGACGGTTTTGCCAATTTATAACTCAAGTAACAACTCACAGCCATTGTAATTGGCGTTTTTATTTCTTGGATTTCTTCATTTTACGTTTGAAAAGACATTTGGTTATACAGAAAAAACAGATACCACCATCAATTTTTATACAAGCCATTTTATAGCTTGTGCACTTTGTGGTAACCTTGATTGAAATATTTCTTCCCACTATTCTTTTCCGATCCGCTTATTAGCATATACAAAAGACGGCATAAATAAAAGCATTTGTTCGTGGTCATATTTATTTTCACCTCCTAGATTATAATATCAAATATTTGGAATTCTCTTCAGATTAACACATGATGGACAAATGCCAGTGAACGGAAAGATACAATTTCTCACGAGATATGTTCATAAAAAGTTCTCTCTTTTGTTTGTTTGTCAACTTCCTTTTGATATCTTATTAAAATTGCAGATTATCAGCAATTCGATATAAGTACATTTTGTGGAACGGTATGTCGGTATCTGGGTTATTTTTAACCATAAGTTAGTCCTAGCATCGCACTTATATTAATATCAATGTTAATGATTGATGGTGTTACAGTATGTGAAAATGTATGTTAACGGTTAACGAGATGCCTTCCTCAACTATAAACCTTATTTCTAAAAGTTCTGCCAAATAAAACGAGATGCAACGCTAAACGCTTAAAACGTAACGAAGCAAATCGTACTGAAGAAATATTATTACATTATTACACTCGTATCGCGTGGTCTTGTATTTATTTAATAAAGCAAAATCAGCATATTAAAAGACAATTATGGAAAAATACTCGTCTATGAAATGACATAAATAATACGCAGGCAAAGTCTTTCTTTAGTGTAATTCTTAAAAGAATTCTGGAAATGTAAAATGTTTGGAAATAAAGACAACTCATAACTATGTTAATAGTTAATAATAAGTTTGAAGATAAAAAATATATTATAAAGGAACATATTCCTGGGAGTTATATGTAAACGTCGGTTTTGTTGACCGTTTCAAGGTGGTAGCCACAAAACCTCATATTTAAATGTAATCAGTCATTGTTTGTCTTGTGGCGTAGTGTGTCTCTCATTTAGTGTATGTAAAATCAAAAGCTCATGTTTATTTATACGTTAGGTAAATGAGCTAATATGAGCTTATCTTTTTGTGTAATTTAGTTACGTACAAGTGTGCATTTGGTATAACACGGTGCAATTAAAAAACTTTTATATAATGAGGAATGGAAATTAAAAATGGATAACCTTAGTTTTCAGTACGCAGGGGACGAATACCTCACACAACTCGTTTCTGCTGAACTGACGTCTAGACAGACATTCAACCGCTTCATCATTGCTCATCAGTTTACAGGTAGTGACAAGGACATGATGGTGGATGCCTAGCTTATGGCGATCATCTTCCCAAACTTCTTAGACTGTCTCCAGTTGCATGAAAATGCATTTCTTGTTGCCTACAAAGGGAGGCGTTGTAATTTCCGGTTATAATATCAGTTTTTAATGTTCAGATTGATTCTTTGCTGGAGAATACACAGGGAATTTATTGAACTTATTCAGGAAATATTTCCCTCAGAGATCCTGCGATCAACAGGAGGATATTGTGTGCGATGTTCTTTGTATTGAATATAAGGCAAATAATGCCGAAGAGGAAGTCAACAGTTAGGTTACCTTGTTTCAAAAGTTGTCAATGATAATGGTATTGAAAACGTGCTAATAGTTTCCAGGAAAAAGACGCACACTACCCAGTTAATCAAGATTGGTTGCATTTAGTCTTATTACAATTGCAACTGTAGGGCTGAATGTTCAACATATGAAGAAAATATTAAAACGCCCCGGGAAATATGAAAGTTTCACCACATTCACGATTAAAAGCTCTAAAGAACAAACACGAGTAACAAATGCAAAATAACTCTGGAAGTTGTTGTTCCACAACTTGCATAATGTTCGAAAAAAGGAGAAAACTGTGTGAAATTAATGTTTAATTATATGCATAACTAATGCTAAATAAAGCTTGACTTCTGTTTGCTTTAATTTACTTCATATATTTTTCAAAATTCCGTGGATGATCGAGACAAATATGTTGCGCGAGAAAACACAATTGTGTGTTGTTGTTTCGATGGAATCCAACCAACCAAAAATCATTTAGAGTTTCTTTCCGACATCAATTTTGTTAACTGCTCTAACTGTACAGACTTTACAGCATAAGGATCATCAGCGAACCGACACTTAAAGAGACACACAGCGCCATAGAACAAATGAAACATAAAACAGTATTAATTATCAACACATCTACCTGATGTTGGATGTTAGAATGTAGGATTCTTTAAGAAGGTCAAGTATGTTACCAGAGTATATCATTTCAGTACATGGTAAAGATATTTTTTATTAAAAAAGGTCTAACAGATCTAACAGACCTTATTACTTAGGCTAATATCTCCATTTGGATTCAGAAATTCTGTTTTCCTATGGGATTCAGCTGGTTTTGACATCCATTCATTTTAGTTACACTATGCACAATTATGGTAATATAACCAAATGCAATTCACATCTATTGTAATGATTTCTTGCGCTGTTTTCAGGAAACTGTCTGACTACGAATACGATTGTCGTTCAATAAATGCGAATAGGGGCGAATCGCATACTTGCATCCATAGCCATGAACATTTGCTGATATATTCAATATTTATGCATTCTTGTGACTTTTATCCGTGAAGTTACGTGCAGAAAATGTCTAAAGTCTTTACTAGAAATTGTAGTGTTTCCCAGAGTCGGCTCTAAATCAGTCTTAAAATAAAACAAAACATAAAATCGATTTACCCTATTTAAAATCAATGCATTTTCCTGGATATGTTAGCTAGACGACACATTTGTTATGATGTATGGAAATATTGACGTTTACAAATGTTCCTTCCACACACTGATTTAGTAATGCGGTACCCTGTCAATTTGTTGGTATTGTATCATTCACAAGTTTGAAAATTAAAATCTGATTTTGCAGCGATGTAGAGGTAGTTTGTAATTTCGCAATTTGTAGTATATGTAATATTCAAGTATGTTGATGATACCAGACACACTGTCCTATTGGATTACGCATTTGCATATAATTATGATCTTTTATTCAGCAGCTAGTTTCTTTGCAAGTTAAAGCTGTTAAATTGCTATTTCCATTTTCATTTAAATTGTTGTTAAAGGAAATTTACATACGCCACATATATGAGGAAACCTCGAGTGTTACAGTAATATTATTTTGTCTTTTGGTTAGAAACTAAATGTATCAAAAGACAAATGCAAATTTATAATCTATTGATATAATAGGATCCTGTCAGACATTTTGTGACGTTTAAATTAGCGAACATATGAAACTATCACGAGGAGCAACGTGCTTGTCTGGTTGATCCAGTTTACATTCAATCACATAGACATACAATTAGATAGTATAGTACATAATGCACACACGGAACCCAAGAATCGTCAAGTCAGCACAAAATCATGACCTTTGGTGGCCGTATTCAAGAAGAATCCCACAAAAGGTCTGTATTATGTCAAATGTATATAGGGGTAATACACCTTTATGAGGTCGTTACCATCTCCAAAGGCCCGCAAAATGGTTTACAGCCGGAGTGCGTAGTAATAATGGGTTTGACATTTAAAATATCGTGTGGGACTTGTAAATCCTGTAAAGGCATAAAATCGTTGATCGTTCGATCAATCGTTGAAAACAATCACCATTAACTTGTACCAACCTTTAGTAAAGTTAAACTCGATCCAAAGGCGAACTTGTTATATTTTGCCTACCCTATTCTTATGGTTGTCAGGTTTAGGGAATATGTAATATGCAAGAGAAAGATAAACTTCACCTCAGATTCCAATGCAGCGGTAATTTGCTAGCTGGGACGCTTTCCGCCATTTTTAGTATTATGTTAAGGCGGTCCGTCAATATTGATGCAGACGTTTGGTAGTGATATATGAAGTAGAGCACGAAATATTTTGTTTTTTATATTATATTATGTGACTGTCGAAGAATCTCACGTTTCTGTAACCCTTACAATTGGTGTATATCTCATTATATGTGATTCTGTTAATGGCCACAGGCTTAAATGTTGCCGAAAGTGTCAATAAAATTTGAAACATGGTTAATTATCCGCTGAAAAGAATTCGTAGCAAAGTTGAAAGAGTCGTGTCATTAAATAGTTACAATTGAGATCAATGCCTTAATGCAACAGGATCAAGACCTTCCGGAATAGGAAGTAAAAAGAGGTAAAATCTATTTGCTTGGTGTTAAATCACAATCAAGATCGTAAAACGGAAAGTACGGTAAAATAACATGCACCAACGGTACAACTATGACATTAATACGACAACATAGAAAAACATACTAAAGAATACTGTATTTGCACAAGATAAGACAAAGAAACAATGCATTGGCTGTAAAATACTGTGCATACTGATTTCGAAGCAGTATCGTTGATTGTAACACAATAAAACAGTTCATGTAGATCTTGTTTATCTGGATACTCCGGTTTCTCCCTCAAAACAATATAATTTTCTCGCGGAATATAGTGGCAACAAGAGTGAGTAATATAATGTTGAATTATCTGGGTTTTTTAACAATCGTTGTAAAATAAATAACTTTTAACTAAACTAAACCTTATTTCTCTTAAACGAAGTATACGGATAACCTGCTGTGATTTCCTTTGTACTCTAATTTTCCTATCTTTTCATGAAAACTTACACAAACACAGTAACGGTATTTGATGGATGCTGGTATCTACAGACATAAGTTCAATCTTCAGCTTTTTTTCTGTTTCTTTGCATTTACTTTTGATTCTGCGCTTGATAGCGTGTGCCGTCTTTCAGCGTGACAACTGGGTTGACGTAAACATTAGGCTCATGCAATATTACTTCATGTTACGTATTATTAAGTAGTCGAGGAATGCTACCTTTGTGTTGAATTACAGGGTTGTTCCATAGTCTTGCATCTTTGTGAATCTAGGCGAAGTATGTAATGTAGTTTACTCTTCGCACTAGTGAATAAAGCTGACTGTGTCCAACCGGAACGTGGCTGCATGCCTATTGATTTATCTTGTGGTTAATTATTTTTCCACGTATTTTCTGAATTCTAGATCCTTGATTGTTTATTCGATTGTTCCCTGATAACCCCCTAGTACAGGCTAATTAGGAAGCGCTGAAATATCTGGTATAGATTCCTAGGATAGTTTTCACGGGGTTTAAATCATTTATTGATCACCCTTGTTATTATCATTTGTACTTGTAATCTTTGACATTGCTTCCATCGAACTACTGGACCTTGGTCGGTCAACTTCGGGATTTTCACCTCATTGACCTATCGAAAGGGCTCCAAACAGCTAAGAAGGTGATGACTAGGTTTTTCTGCTTTAAATGTGCTTTAATATTCAGCAATCTCTATAATTCAGCGCATAATCCATTTGATATTTGTCAACTCATGAAGCGGTCTGCTGTAATCAAATATGCTTCCATATTGCTTTACACAAAATATGTATACAATATTTACTAGTTAACCGACAAAAGAAAACTTGACATTTTGTATAATGTATTGATTGGCCATTTTCTAAAGTTAAGCAAATATTTTTTTAAGTATTCAAATGATTACATTCTTATGATTTTTGTGCATTTTTGACCGTATATTATCGATTTTCAAAAATTAATTAGTTAACTAATAATTTAAGCTATGAACGACATTTGCATTTAAACTTATTTCGATAAATTTGGTAAATAAGACTAGTAATGTTATGTCTCAACTACTTGTAAACACTTATAAAAGAGTTAGTAAAGCTACGGTTTCCATTGTTTTATGAGACATCACTGACTTGCTGTTTGGGAAGTGATTAATGCAAAAAATCTCGCCTAGTTGTACAGGACATTTGGTCATGTTTTTGAATAGTATCAGTTGTTCAAAAGATTTATCTGTACAAATGAACGCCTACCACTGGCTATTTTTCTTTACAGTCGAGACAAATGTATTCAATTGGTCAATACTCAATATGGATTCACTTGAGCGCATTCATTGCTACAATGTAAACACTGACCTTATGTTTTATCTATGCACAGCTGCCCTATGTTGGGTGCATTGATTCATTCACTTTTTTCTCATATCTTGTAAGACAGTTCTACCCACAATCTTACGAAACGTGCTTAAATTGGTAATTAATTTATCCTTTTATTGTATAAGTGTGCAACAATTCAATATCGTGGTAGTTCCTGCTTCCTGAACAGATATAACAGTATACAAGTGCATTGTACGCGTATATACTGTCAACCCCGAGGGCTTATTTGCATTAGATATAATAAATATAAAAGAAGATCCTTACACGGATATTTTATCGACACAATTGGAGAACATAATATTGAAATAATGCATATGTATTATCAAGACTACGTATAGAACATAAACCGGACTTAAAAGTAAGAAATCTTACTCGATAAATTACCCTCACACATAATGTAATAATAAACTAGATAATTGTTTTACTGCTGCATATAAAGATATATTTGCGGCGGCAAAACGTCCATATCAATTACGGGTGTTAACTGATTCTGAAATTTTCAACAAATTCATCCGTCTTGGTTCTGATGTAAGCTTTTATCTATGATTTCAATTAATATTTCTCCGAGAATAATTTGTCATTCTTATCAGAGGCTGATTTTTTCAATAGCCATTCCTAGGAAACATAATTTGTTGTTTTTATTTCTCGAAGTTATCGAACAGTTCATTCCTGATCGCACTTTTTTATTTATTGGCATTAGTTAATGAACAATGCTAATTTGTTTTCATTTTGCCGTCGAATACGATTGTATTTAACGGTGTTATGACTAGTATTATAGCGGTTTGTGTACAAAATTATCATACTCGAGTGAAATGGGTAGTACGTACAAATTAGAACATTGATCTAGCAGGTAGGGGTAGATAAATACAATCAGAAAAAGAAACACTTGCCAGCACACACAGTCAGGTCAAGAGCTCTTACAATTAGCATGAATGTTTCCAAAGGCACGATATGAATTGGCGAAGCAAGTCTGTATCATTCTTTAATTAAACCATAAATATATACTCCTCTCGTGTGTTATGTCAATTAATAATAACACAGTACGTGGACAAACCTATTCAGTATGTGTTTTTAAAAAGTGTATATATTTTGTATGTATAATTAATGCATACAAAGTTTTCCAAGTATGCTTGTTTCACAGACAAAACGATCTTAAAGCTATCATTTTTTTATGGGAAACATTATGTTCATGATAGAATACAAGATAAAAGTAAAACACTGAAATAAAACAAAGGTGCTTAGATACATATATGGATATAAGCATACATCAATATGACTACAAAAAGACTAAAACTTCATGATTATTTCTTGTTTGTTTTTCACTTAGACATTTACACACTTCTCATTCAGTTTCGGCCATCACAAAGATGTCTTATCGGTTAAATTCCCCAGAAATGACTTGCACTAGGCAAGTTAATAGTACGTTAGGTGTTTAAGATTTATCGACGTTTTCGCATACATGCCGTTTCAAAGCTTTAAAAAAAATAAAAATATTATTATTATTATTATTATTATATCCTTATTAGCTATTTTATGAAATATAAAGAAATGTAAGTTACCATGATTTAAATCTCAAAATATGTCAAATGTTTAATTATGGGACTTATAAAGGGAACACCAAAATATTGAAAAAAACCCAACAACAACCAAGGACACATTGTTTTCTGCTTGCAAAAGTATAATTAAATGTTACAACATGATCTAGTAAATTAATAACATAATCATATGTATTCAAGTGATACTCGCATGTATATGTATTCTTGACGACAAAAATAGTCATATATATATATATATATATATATATATATATATATATATATATATATATATATATATGACTATTATATAAGGCATGTTTAACATAACTAGTATGTAACGAAATTCAAACAAGACTGTTTTCTGGTTAACTTTCTTTTCATGTACCAAAGCGGATTGAGCATGATATCATTACAACTCACATCTATCGACAATATTCAAATAGTTCTTCAAGGAAATGTTACGAACGCATGAATACGGTTTCATCTGATTTGCACTGTTTTTTTTTTATTATAAACATATATATGTATAATTGATCATCTTTGAATTCATACACTATTAATATACATATATTCATATATTCAATGTAATAAAAGAGCACCTTCCAAAACTAGAATATATTCTATAATATATTCTTTTTATATTAAAGTCTTGATCAAGTTAGCAGGATATATGGTTACTCGTATGAATTTCTTACTTGAAACTATGATCAATACACCCCTTAATTCTTGACCCCTGATGATGGCGGACATTCAAAATTTTTAACGAGTACTAGAATACTGTTTCTCATCTTCGTACAGATACGTATGTTTTATTCCGCAGCTATGTGTTATTTCGACGAAGAACTTGAAACTCATCCGATATGATTTAAAATTCCGAGACAGAAATTTCGAAAGTCTTAGCTTGAAGAAGGGTTCTTGATTCATCTGAAATCGAATGCAACATCTAAGATGATATAGTAAAATTTAACTTATTATGGTTAAAGGTGAAACCTTGGTCAAGTGCGGGTTTGACTTTGAAATGTGAAAGGTTCAATTTCGCTTTTAAATACAGTACACCCTCATTTACTCTCAACTACCAAGACTGTTACTATTTAAAGAAGCCAAATGATATTGATACTTTATTGTTGATAGTAAATATTCTTAATTTATCATTTCGCGTCAACTGCATTTCTTCAATGCATCAAACGCGAGGAAATGCAATTATTGTGTCCGGCTTATCAATAGCGAAAGTAAAATGGTTAGTTCGTTTTTTGGCCGGACAAATCATGTGATTTACATAATGTGACACTCAATTCACTAATGCACGATTTCATTCAAATCTTCTATGACCTCAAGCTTCCTTCCCAAACACAGATTTCTGTTTTGTTTTAATTAACATCTCTTGGGACTACAAAAATAGTTTCCATTTCGTTGACAATTCATAGAACTGTTATGTTTTAATATATTATTGCTTCATTAACTGTCTTAGAGCTGTTTAAATGAACAGTGTTATAAAACACCTAAAAACATGCCGTTTATGTTAAGCAATAATGAAACAATTAATTGGCATTATGTCAAGATTCGTCGCTTAAGCTTCGTTAAAACCAAACGCATAAACCGCGTCTGTTTTATAAAACGACTGAAGAAATCTTATATTTTTCATGTAACGATTATGCACACCTAACAACCAGTTCCTCGACGTATGTCAGAAAATTAATCTCACGCAAGGACGAACTTTCCAATTTATATCTTAAGGTACAACTCACAGCCATTGTATTTTGCGTTTCCATTTCTAGAATTTCAAGCAAACGCCAATTAAAGTTCCTCATTTCAAATTTGAAAAGACATTTGGTTATGCAGAATAAAACACGGCCGCCACAGTCAAATTATATAAAGCGATTTATTACGTGTGCACTGATTGTTATTCTTGGTTGAAGTATTTATTCCCTTTGTTCGTCTCCGATATGCAATATTACGAAATAAAAGTCAATAAAATAACTTGTACGTGGTCATATCGATTCTAACGTCCTATATTTTAAGAATCGGAACTAGCTTAAGATAAACATATGAAACACAAATGTCAGTGCTCGCAATGGTAAAGGTTCTCACGAGACTTGCATATAAATTGACTGCTAGTTTTTTTGGTATTGTCAATTTCCTTTCAATATTCTTTTAAAAAATGCAGAACATCAACAATTCGATATACGTTCTCTTTGTGGAAAAGTCAGTAAAATTTTAACTGATGGTTCCTGGTATTAACGACATTTTTGTCCAAATATTAGTCCTAGCATCGCGCTTATTGTCAATTTCCTTTCCAGATCCTCATATAGATTGTAGAATATCAACCATTTGGATATACGTACATTTGGAAACGTCAGTAAAATTTTAACTGATGGTTCCTACTATTAATGACATTTTTGTCCATATATTAGTCCTCGCATCGCGCTGATATCATGTCGATATCAATGATTGATGGTGTAACCTGCGCAGAACAGTGTTTCAACATGAATTATACCGGCTACCTCAACTAACAACTATATTTCTAACATTTCTGCCAAATAAAACGAGACGCAACTTTAAAAGCTTAAGAGGTAAAGAAGCAAATCGTACTGAAAAAAGATACATGTAGATACTTTTTGATGTGCTAAATGTTGCTTTTAACTATATAACGTAATGGAAACACATAAATCAAAGGACGAGAAAAAATACTTGCTCCAATATTTTGAATGCTGTATACCCTGCCAACACGCATATATCGAGAAATACTTTGCTTTTACTTTTTATTCGCGCCAGAACACCACATTAAGTATATGTATTTCTTGCGTGTTGGAAAGTTTACAGCACGTGTTTATGTCTGGCAGACACACACCATAGCGCAAGAACGACAACTATAAGAGGGCAAAACAACTTATTAAGTATTTGTAGTTGAAGGAAACTCTTTTAGAACCTACGTCTAAAATATTAAACCAATAATGACGGGCTGTTTAAGGAGTCACTAATCCATCATGACAATGTTTGTTATCTCAATGTTATTATCATCTAAAAAGAAAGACAAATGTTTAACTTTTAAAGCATGTGGGACGAATGTTTAGGTAACTATCTGGACTTACTTTATTGTTTGCTTTAGTGAATCAATTCAAATACTGTCCTTATCCCCATTGCAAACATGAATCCTCTAAACAGTTGCCCTATGTTGAAATGCATAGATTCTCCTATTTTTGACCGCATATATAAAACTGCATGCATAAGCCATTATTTTTTCATCAAATTGATCAGGGTCATCTTGGCCTATTTCCAATGCGTAATTTTGTGACTATCATTGAATAAAAGTTCTGCATAGTTAAACCCATTAAGACATTGCAACTCACTTGGATGTAAAAGTTATAAAATTATGATCAATTCATTAATACTCTACTAAGACTACAAATCAAAACGATGTTATGAACAAATATAACAAAAAACCAATGCCTTAAACGCATAAAAGAATGATGCTAAGTGCCAGACTAAGAGCCTCTTTGTGATTGGTCCACGCCATATGAAACAAAGTCCTTGTTTGGATATGATATTAACATAGATGGCGAAAAAACATACACGAAACACAGCGATTTCTTCTGGACTTCGTATGTTACGAGAACCGACTTATAAAATAAGATTACTCAGTTAAGTACACTGCTTCGTCAATCGCTCTATGCTAGATAGCATTGAAATTGCTGCTCTCTTGAAAAAGAACGATTCGTCCCCAAAGTAAAGCTGCGGCAAAACTCACGTGCGTGTAAATTACTCTAGCAGAATTTCCGATTTCCTGGTGAAATATTAGAGTAGACCACCGCATTGTATGCGTGCATAATGTTGGCCTTAGAGCCTTTCTGTGTGAATGATAAAATAATGTCCTTGTAAGAATAAATTATCGAAATAATTGGCGAACAAAACATTCAATTACTGCTTTGGTATCGTCAAGACTACGTGTAGCATAAAAAGTGACTTTTAAAATGAAAAGGTACTCAGAAGATTACCCTGACACAGAATGTAATATTTGTGATACTGTTGCACATACGTTAATGAAAATGTCCAATGTAGTTATGATATCCAAAAAACTACTGGTCGGAAAACTAAGTACTTGAATTTAAATATGGTATTAAGTGATATACATATATATATATATATATATCTAATTTATATGAATTATTAAAAAATATAAGATCAATACCTGTTACATTAGTTGAAACGAGCCTCAGTTTCATTAAATTCTGAAGGTCCCTTATTTCGACAAAACATTAAGCTTTTACCTGTATAAGGTTGTCCAGCTAGCTCAGTGGTTGGCGCACTCACCTCACCGGGTTCGATTATCGGCCTAGGCGCATCTGAGTTTGGTTTATGGTCACCAAACCGGCGCAGGGGTTTCTTCCGTGTGCTTCGGTTCCCCTAGAACACTAGATCAAATGCCCGTGTAGCATCGTGCCAACAAGAGCGATTAAAATAATGTTGTAATAACTTGTTTCAAAATCGTTGTAAAATATATTAGTTTAAATTATCATAAAGATTTCATTACGAGTCAAATGAAAAGAAGTTCATATTTTATCAACATAAAGTTGATAATGCAATGAAGCATACAGGGACAAGGGGTTGAACTAGGATTACGAACAGTTTAAACACTCAAAATTGAAAATGACTCAAAACTGCAAATATTCATTTCATTTGTTGCATTCCTAAAATAAAAGGAGAAACCTTAAGATGATGTTTCACCCCTTCATTTAAATGTTCTTTCACAGTTCCAGCCTTGTATCGGACTTGACTTTTCGTAGTCATGGCCTTACATGTTAAATATGAGGCACACAGTTCAGGGCTTATTTAGTTCATCAAGTAAATGATTAGCCTGTTACCATTTTTTGAATAATGAGAAAACAGATTTTCAAAAAGTATTTGTTTTCTTTTTATTTCTTTTTGTCGAGTATTTAAATATGTTTTTAGTATTTATTAATTTAAAATATTTCAAAACCAAAATTAACACAACCATATATGGTTTGAATCTTATATTGACATGAAATGCGTCAATATAATGAATAGCCTGGCATTAAACTTAATTTCACAAAAGACTTTTGTTTGTTCTAAGCGGAAATTAATTTCTACCACTTTGTGATTTAATGACATTCCAGATATTTAAGATTTAGTTTTATTTTAGCTGTGATCAGTTTGAGACTATTTACTGGCTACAATAGGGTGATACATTGAAACGTGTAGGAAATGTGTTTGGTTAATAACATATGCAAGGAAGACATAATATACTATAAGTCTTTGAAATTGTAGGTGCTCATATTGCAATGTACTGAAATGAGATTGTGTATTAAGAAAATATGTTTGTTTTCGTTGCCATAAAAGTCATCAAAGACAAAGTTTAACGTTAAACATACAATTTACACTCTTATCGCGTGCTCTTATACTTATTAAATAAGGCAAGATCATCATAATAAATGATATATAAAACATATGGAAAAGATCTTTGGCGTCTTTGAAATGACATAAAAATACGCAAGCAAAGATTGTCCTTCAGAGTTTTTCTTAGAGAAATCAGGAAATGAAAAATGCTTTGAAAATAAAGAAAAAAAAATAACGATGTGAATTGTTTATGATAAATTTGAATTTTAAAAAATATTAAAATGCAACCTAATCCAGAAAGTAATAATGTAAATGCCGGTTTTGCTGACCGTTTTAAGGTGGTAGCCACAACAGTTAATAATAATCAGAGATTTTTTGTATTGTGGCGTAGTGTGACTCTCCTTTAGTGTATGTTAAACCAAAAGCGTATGCCTATGTATACGTTTGGTAAATCAGCTTATTTCCATCCAATGTTTTAGCAGATCGTTTTGTGTAATTATGTTACCTACAAGTATGCCTCTATCTCTCTAATGATTAATGAAAATTAAAGATTGAGTTACCTTATTTTTCAGTACGCAGTGGAAGAATACCTCACATAACATAACTCGTTGCTGTTGAACAGACCTCTAGATAAACATTCAACCGCTATATCTTGTCGGAGATTTCAATTTCAGTCAATGCTCAGCAGGTGACAGGGAAATGACAAGTTAATGATGGTGGATGCCTAGCTTATGGAAATCAGCCCCCACAACTTCTTAAACTGGCTCCAGTCGCATGAAAATGTATTTCTTGGTGCCCACACTGGGAGGCGTTTTGATTTATTTCCGGTATAAGTTTCAGCAGTTCAGTGTTCAGAAGTGTTACTCTTTGCTGAAAAATACACAAGGAATGAAATAATTCTGTGAACGTATTCATGAAATGTTTTCCTCAGAGATCCTGCTATCAACATTAGAATATTATCTGCGATGTTATTATTATTGAATATAAGACTTATAAATTATCATGCTGCAAAAGAAATGAAAACATATAGTTGACCTTGTTTCAAAAGGTGTCAATGATCATGGTGATACGAAGATGCAAACTGCAATTTTATATTTAATAACAAAATACGAACATGCCCAGTTTATCAATATTTGTTGCATTTGGTGTTACTAAAACGGCAACTGATGACAATATAACTGGGTAAGGGCTGAATGTTCAACATATGAAGAAAATAAAAAAAACGCTCCGGGAAACATAAACATTTTAGCACAATCACAATAAAAAGCTCTGAGAGACAAACACGCGAAGCAAATGAAAACAGAAATCTGGAAGTTTGAAAAGAAGTTTGAAACATTCTGTTACTTGACATCCTCTATAATTTCTTCAAAACTACACAGTAAACTACCATAAATTAACTTTCTATATTATTCGATTGACATCATAGAAAATATTTAAATGATGTCAGCAGCTGTTCCTACTAATAACTCCTTTTAATGAATTGGCGATATTTGTACAAGCCTCATTAATATACTTCTAAAAACTTATACCGGAAACATACTTTAACGCAACATACGCGATTTAGTTCATTATAACGCTCGGTTCTTTCGTCACATCTGTCTTATTCAGCACACGACGGTTACCAAGTATTCCGCGTGTTATTTCTCTGGTATCCGGCACGCGCTTCATGGTAGTTTCAAGATCTAATACCAAAATAATTTGTTCTGGGTTATGTCGGGAGTAAGGTGAAATCGTTTATTTGCTTATTGGCAAATAAGATTAAATGTTCTTCATAATTGGTTGTTGCACCATAAAAGATACGCGTAGTGGTATTTGTTTTTGTGCTCTATCCAACGTTTAAAAATATGCTCTCTACGGATCTCGGAATTGTGTGTTTGAAGTTGTTTCCCCACTTTAGACGTGAATAGGTACTAAGGTCAAATTCTCATTTTTATATTTATCAAACAAATATTAAGCTGTTGTTGTAGCGATGAAAAATGATTTCGATCAAAATGGTGATAATCTTTACTAGCAATAAAATACTTTTTTTTTCGAAATTCCGTGGATGATCAAAACGATTTTTTTCGCGAGAAAAACACATTGTTGTGTCGTTGTTTCGATGTAATCCAACCAACCATGGGACTTAAATGCAGGAAAAATATCATTTAGAGTTTAATTTCGATATTCAATATGTTTTGTAGTATGACTGTGACTGTCAAGCCTTAAAAGCATTAGGATCATAAGCGAACGAACACTGAAAGAAACACTAAACGCCACCGGAAAAAGATGCATAGAAATCGTTTAATATTAATACATAAACCTGATGTTGGACGTCGGTATATCAGATTCGTATTGAAAGATAATCAATTAACACGCGTTTATTATGTAAGTGTATGTAACGATAATGAATAAAAGAGAAGTTGCAAAACAACACGGTGTACACGTGGTCTACATAAGTACTATTTCATTGATATATGTGTATAATGATATGTACGACATTACAAATAATTGATCAATGCGAATATCAGCGGGTTTACAGCACAAAACTAAATTTAAATCTATACTCATCTATACTCATCTGCAATGTTTATAGCGTGTCGCTATAGATACACGTACTCGTCATGTTTCGGAATATCTTTGATAATTTTATTAACGGTACCTGTTTTGTTACGGCGCTGATAGCATAAGGCTTTTAAGTATATACTAAGTTTTCAAAAAGCAGTATCAAAAAGACAAACACATTCAAACTGTTTTCCCATTCCCCTAACCATTACATGTAACACAATATGCTTCCAAGTAAAAGGCAATTTAACCATTGTGTGTCGCTTTTTTGAAGATTCATATATGCATTTAAGCTTGTGTTATTCATAGCTGCGGTCCACAAAACTCCGAACCCATAACTGTGGATGTTTCCTTTTGTAAATGTGTTGTAGGATAGGTAAAACATATAAAATCCAAAAAAGTGAAACAATGTTGAAGACTTCTTTAAATTAACGGATTTCACTATCATTGCAATGATTCTTCGTTGATTTATGATCGCACGTCGTTTATCAACAGCCTTCAGACAAAAGGTATCCTTCAAATTAATTTGGACATATAAGCCTTTGATTATGAAAACGGCATAAAAATCACATATCAAATGAATACCACATTTTTTGAAAGGCTTTTGAACTGCTTGTGATCCGAAATTCCTTCATGTTCATTTGTTTGAGTATTTTCTGTTTCTATCAACATTTCACCGCTAAGCGACGTGTCGTCATCAAACAGCGTGTAACTTTGTCTTCATTTTCTTGATACTGATGATGGTGTAACGTCGACATTAAAAAGAACAAAACGTGTCTGCTTTTGTTTATTTCTTATGTTTCTTGAAACTATGGAAACCGGTTCATCCATAGTATTTAGAATTAACAGTAAAACGTGGTGATTCCTTTTTGTGGAGACTATTAAGCCTAGTGTTTTGAACCTTGACAACTATAGAATTGCAACATTGCACAGTTCTATAAAACTTGTGAATTAATGGTTTGAATTTTTGGTCGTGAAGGTAAAAAAAAGATTATTGTTGTTAGTGGTGACGTTTTATTGCATGCATATGTGTATAAGAGTGGGTACATTTAGTGAATAATAACTTGCTTATTTCCTGCTTGTTCGAGTAAAACATTAACATCCAAATTTATCATTTTCACTCTGGCTTCAGAAGAACTACTTTTTAAAATAATCTGTAAACTTACAGTTAAAACTTATATTAAACAATCCCATGTGTGCTGAACCAAAAGCAGTGCCTTATTTGCTACAGACATTTTGATTGAAAATGCGGTAACAATATATTACCTTATTACTTATGCTAATAAGCGAAATTTGATTCAGGGATTCTGTTTTCCTGGGACTCAGCTGGTTTTGACATCCATCTTTTTCAGTTACACTGCGCAAAATTATGGAAATATAACCAAATGCATTTCACATCTAATGATTTCTTGTGCAGATTTCTGGAAACTGTCTGTTATATCACGAATACGATTGTGGTTCAAAAAACTCGTAATGCAAATGCAAATCCCATACTTGCATCCAGCGCCATGCCAATTTATTCAATAATAATGTTCTATACTGTGAAGCTACGTGCAGAAAAGTCCAACACCTTCACCCGTAATTGAAATATTTCTCAGATAGTCGGCTCTAAATAAGTCGTAGAATAAAACAATCGATTTACAATATTTCAAATAAATGCATTTTTTTGAATTTATTAGCCAGACAATACATTTCTGATGATGTATGGAAATATTGACGTTTATGTTCATTCCAAACACTAATTGACCAATGTTTACCCCGTCAAACTAGTTTATATTGTATCATTAACAAGTTTGAAACAGAAAGTCTGACTTTGAAGCGATATAGAGATTTCGCAATTTGTAGTAAATGTAGTATTGTTTATGATACCAAGTTTCTATGCAAGCTAAGGGTGTTGAATTGCTATTCCATTTTATTGTTAAATGAACCTTTCATAAATCGCATATTTGAGCAAACCTCGTGTTAAAGTGTAATTATATTTTAAATGTTGGTAACAAACTTTATGTATCAGTTTCATTTTAATCGTTTAAGAAACACATGCAAATGTATAACCCATCAATATAAAAGGGTCTTATAAGACATTATTTAGTAACATTTATATAAGCGAACATATGAAACTATCAGGAGGAGCAACGTTCTTGTCTGGTTGACAAATTTGCATTGAATTACATACAACTCGATAGTATAGTACTTAATGCATAGACAAAACCTAAGAAACGTCAAGGTAGCAAATTATGACTTGTGGTGGCCGTATTCAAAAATAATCCCCAAAAAAAAAGATCTATAGTATGCCGACTGTATGTTATATAAAATATATCAATATTACAATGTCATTCAATAATCTCTAAAACATTAATCACTTGTAGACTTACATAGTTACCGTTTGTTTTGAAAACATGACAGTTTGGAATTCTATTTATCTGTGTTTTAAGATGCCCCGTAGTAAACACAACCCCAACGCCTTGGCTAGCACGGTCATCATTATCGATTAGAATTTGTGATGGTATGATAAGTTACATTGTTAAAAGCTGAAGGTATAAAACATGTAGCTCATACATGTCATTGATAAAACATGAACATTACGAAGCAGGTAAAATATTGTTATATATATAAAAGAATAATTTATCTAATTAAGGTTGCTGTTTCATTGCTGTTATGGAAAACAGCCTGTTTAGTTCCACAGGAGTTCTTTTTAAGAATCATTTTTTAATATGTTATCCTTTCAGAATAAAACGAACAGTTCCAATGTCATTCAAAACAATTCCATCTATAAGAATCATTGGCTGTGTTGAACGACGTAACCAGAAAATGTTTTTTTTTCCAATCTCTTACATACGCATGTCTAAAGAAAAAAAAAACATGTTATTATTGGAAACACAAATTTTATGTCACGAAAGCAGCTTTTCTTATTTGCAAGAAGTACGATCGATGGATAGCGTATTGTTTCGTTATAAATATAATTATGTCATAAAATAATAAATATTTGTGCGTGTATGTTTAAGACGTATGACGAAGAAAAATAAATATGCTGTCAGTCTAGTACAAATGAATAAAACAAACTTACTGTCTTTAGTGTTTTATGCACGAGAGGAAACAATACGTAACCTTGTGGTGAACAAAAAAAAAACGTGAACTGAAAATAATGGCTTATTATTAAGAATTCCATGTTACTATTTATGAAGTTTTGAGTGTTGTTAAATAACAAACCATATCTGCGTGTTCTTTTTAAATGAGTGGCAAACTGCTAAACGTCTTTCAATGTAATTGTATAATCCGTAAAGTGTAAAAAAGCACAACTGTTAAATATGGCAGAATAATGAGTCTTAGATTGTCTAAATAAAATCTATAAACAACTAATTTGTTTCCGCATTTCTCGGAATAATTGCTGGCACCTATTATTAACCAATCATAATAACGGTAAATCGATGTGGGCTTCTTTGATTGATGGCGCTTTGGGATGAGCGTATGAAGTCGCTCTGAAATACGAAACTTGAAGTGACTTGTAGCAGAAACAATTTGATGATAATGAAATAATTAGCTTCGACGGTTATACTTGTTGAAAGTATGAATTTGACAACAAAACCAGTTATTGGCATGTGTAAGGCTATAAACAATTTACTTTCGATTATTTTGAAAGATTTCCTGAATGTCACAAGTCGAGTAGAATATTATTGTTCAGGAAGCAATTAGAAAGCATTTTCTTTGTTCCTCAATATTTTGCCTCTATTGCTAAATAAAAGCTGAACACTAAACCTCTTGAAACTGATTTTTAATCAATGCGGAATAAGGGCTTATATGGGTTTCTTTTTTACGTTCTCATTTTTGTCAATATATTCTTTTCAGTTTTGCACCGAATGAAATCTACGGATACTTTTTATATATGAACACTTCGGGAGGCAAATTTTAATTCGAAGATCAATGAACATATTTGAATAATTTGGCAACTACGAACTAGTTTAATGTATTGGTTTAATGATACAAACCATCGTCGTATTCGCATAAACCTATCGTCGTATTCGCATACACCCATCGTCGTATTCGCATACACCCATCTTCGTATTTGCATACACCCATCGTCGTATTCGCATACAGCCATCGTCGTGTTCGCATACATCCATCGTCGTATTTGCATGCATCCATCGTCGTGTTCGCATACAGCCATCGTCGTATTTGCATACACCCATTATCCTTTTCGCATACACCCATCGTCGTATTCGCATACACCCATCGTCGTGTTCGCATACATCCATCGCCGTATTTGCATGCATCCATCGTCGTATTCGCATACACCCATCGTCGTATTTGCATACACCCATCGTCGTATTCGCATACAGCCATCGTCGTGTTCGCATACATATATCGTCGTATTTGCATGCATCCATCGTCGTGTTCGCATACACCCATCGTCGTATTTGCATACACCCATCGTCGTATTCGCATACACCCATCTTCGTATTCACATACACCAAGAGTCTTATTCGCATACACCCATCGTCGTATTTGGATACACCCATCTTCGTATTCACATACACCAAGAGTCGTATTCGCATACACCCATCGTCGTATTTGGATACACCCATCTTCGTATTCACATACGCCAAGAGTCGTATTCGCATACACCCATCGTCGTATTTGGATACACCCATCTTCGTATTCACATACACCAAGAGTCGTATTCGCATACACCCATCGTCGTATTTGGATACACCCATCGTCGTATTCGCATACACCCATCGTCGTATTCGCATACACCCTTCGTCGTATTTGCATACACCCATCGTCGTATTTGGATACACCCATCGTCGTATTTGGATACACCCATCGTCGTATTTGCGTACACCCATCGTCGTATTCGCATACACCCATCGTCGTATTCGCATACACCCTTCGTCGTATTTGCATACACCCATCGTCGTATTTGGATACACCCATCGTCGTATTTGGATACACCCATCGTCGTATTTGCATACACCCATCGTCATATTCTCATACACCCATCGTCGTATTTGCATACACCCATCGTCGTTTTTGGATACACCCATCGTCGTATTCACATACACCAAGAGTCGTATTCGCATACAACCATCTTTGAATTTGCATACACTAATCGTCGTATTTGCATACACCAATCGTCGTGTTCGCATACACCCTTCGTCTTACCATCGTATACATTCAGTTTGTATTAATATTATACTAGTAACTGATGAAACGTTTTCATAAATACAAAAAAATGTAAGTTAAAGTGATACTCATATTAAAAAATCAATGCATACACATGTATAACAAACATACATTTGAACTAGTAAACCTTTAAATACCTACATATTTCCATTTTTGGAAAATATTAATTTATGATATTAACAAGATTATAACCGTGTATTTAATAGCAGAAAAAGCAAAAATTATCAAATGATTGGTGAATGCTTTTTGTGAAAGTTTTACTGTTGTGAACGCAAGTTTTATAAGGTAGAAAAACTTTGTTTTATGCTCATTTATTTTAATTTCAACTCTGTAACCATTATAAGAACCATTGTTTTAGACATTCATTCATTATATTTTTAATATTAAAACAATTGTAGTTAATCTTATTTGGGAGTAAGAGGGCATCTGTAATATGTCATATGGGTCTTCAGTGTAAACATATGACAAATGTTTACTTACATGACCGTTTAAAATACCGGGATATGGATGAATGTATAAACAACTCGAAATACTAAAGACACGTTGTCTTCAGCTTGCAAAAAATCCCTTAAAGTGTAACAACATGGCCTTGTCAGCTAATTGGTTAATCAAGTATAAGTGGTCATCACATTTATATGTTTTCATCAATTCGAGAATAATTATATATATTAAGTCAGTTTTAACTTAGCTTGTATGTCACCATATTCAGACAAGACGCGATGGTCTTAATTTAGTTGTTATCTCAAAACTGAAAAATTACAATTACCCTAAATCGTTTGAATGTTAGAACCTGAAATACTTCAATGAAATGAATAGTCTGGAGGCACGTTTGAAATATTGCAAACGAAACTTTTGTTTGTTTCAAACAATGGTTAAATTTCAAACACTCATTGTTTAATGAAATTCCAGATCGTTTGAAAAGTTAGAAAGACACATTTCACATGATGAATGCGATTCCTTTAAGATATATAATTCGTAGCAAAAGAGTTTCACAACAATGCAAAGTCTTCAGTAATCCCCAGAAATAGACTACGGAACGCAATTTCAGAGCGGCTATCGATCAAATGGTAAGTGCCATGTCAGCTTCTTGTTCTGGAGTCTAATGACAAAAATGTAATAGCTGCTTCATTAACTGTCAACTACTGTTCCCAGAACACTGAGAAACGTTTTATTGTGGCTGCTATATTCTCTAAACCTAATTTCCAGTGGAAATTTGTGATTGTTGATACACGATACATACCTTGAGAAAATATACATATTACTAAGAACTATAACTACAGAGATGTGTTTGTTGGTTTTAACTATATATTATGTCAATATTATAATATAGTCCGAGCGTAATGGAAGGATTTATCGTGACAAATATACATGAACAGTATGAATTCATGTGATATACGCACAACACCGAAACATAAAGACTGAACATCAGCTTCGAACTTTAACCCATGTCTCGCTTCTGTCAGTCTTGAAATTGTTTATAATGGTTTTAAGGCTGTTGTGATTTGTTGAGTATTTACTGGATGTAACAATATTTATATAAATACTACAGAAACAAGCCTAGTAGCCAAAAGTTTAATCATAAACCCTGTTTAATGGCACAGGGTATACGCCATAGACATATAACACACACAAAAAACACAAACAGGAAACATGGAACAACAGCACACGGCTCCACAAACAACACAGTGCATATATACTATATTCAAAAACTAGGTATGCTTATCAACGATTATTATGTACCGCCTTGGAACGGGCAGTTAAATGTAAATTAAATGTGGAATTTAACCAGTTTGTGTGCACTACCGCACTCTTATCCCAACACTCCCGAATAAAGTAAAAACGGCAATGGTAAATATCATCAAAGTAAGCATTAACTTGAGGAAACATAAACCCCGTTTAATGGCACAGTATAAACCACAGAAGCCACAGAACACAACGACAAAAATAAAGCTGGTGCGTTCAAAAGTGTAAGAAATACGCTTTGTGGAAATATAATGATACATGTAGGGCAAACATTCTTTTCTACAAAATTAACCTTCTGAAATATCAGGGCTCGTATCATGTACTAAAATGAAGCTTGGTGCAGGAAAATATGAGTTCCCATGTTAGACCGTCGGTTTAAATATTGAATACGCACAGATTAATGTCTTCTATTTATTTATAATGACATTCTTATTCATCTTATGCCCTATTATATGTCGATATTTTTAGCCATATTCAGCAGCATATGCATGTGTTCCTAAAGAGAACATCATGAACTGAGTTTGACCTTTTGACCGAATGCAAGCATGAACAATCAAAACAAATTAAGACATATCTATATAAATTATTTTAAAGTTTAATTATATGTCAATACCTTCATTGATCGTTTCGAATTTTCGAAACAAAACAATCAACCAAACAGAATTCATCAACTATTAAGTATTTGACGCGATACGGGGACAATCGGCGTACAAATACCAGGCAATTGAGGACAATATATGCCAAATCTCGGCCAACATCGACCGAACTCGGCCAATATCAACCAAACTCGGTCTATTTCTCAAATCTATATTAGGCGCGATTTTTAGCCAATCAAAACTTCCCATTGGCTATTGAAACTCACCTAATATGAGAATATGCTGGAAATTATTTTAAAAGGTAACCATTTTGTTTTCCGTTTTTCTGACTGTTTTTTGTTTGTTTTTGCTTCGCATAAATCTTTTCGGAGCCTATTACTAGCCTATTAAATACTTGAACCACTTTATACGGTTTGAAATTACAGTTGTATTTAACCAGTTGGTGGGATTTACGACTTTTATGTTTTTGTACACCGACAAAATGGACGACGAACGTGAAATATATAAGTTTTTTGCAAACGATTTAAGAAATAAAGACGAAAAGACGTTCTTCCTTACACTATACAGTGCTTTATTCATAAGTATGTGCAATGCCACTTTAAGGATGCATGTCAAAATCAGCAAAGTCAAGTCTAAAAGCAGACACCATGAATGAATAAGGGATAATGCAAATACTAACTTGGCACGGTGCCATTTTCAAGAGAAAACACATATATCGCTTTCCGTTTGTCCTAAGTTTCTTAAATTCAAATGTGATGTGATAACAGACAGAAACAAATCTGATTAAAATTTATTTCAACAACTTCTTTCTATTACCAATTCAAAAGAAATGAAAATCTAACTAGTTTTCCCATAAACCACAGAGAGCATCTTCTGTGGATTGTCACAGGAAATCGAAGTAAAGCATTTGTAATTTAATCACATATTCTGGCAGGTATGTGTCACATAACAGTACGGCCGTAAATTATTTATATGTTTAAAGACATTCTTCCATAATCAAATAAATAAATGTCAGTTATAATTTTGACGGTTTCTAGGCCATCCTGTCTCTTTTAAGAAAAGAAAACACGTTATTTAGGAACTTCAGGTTTCACTTCATTTGCATTTGATCATAAATTAATTAAAGTGTATAAGAACCTTAAACAGCTATTTCTTCCATCTCTTCTTGAACAAAGCTGGTGATTCAATTTCGGAAAATAAATTGTTAATTAATTACCACATTTCTACCACAAATTCTCTTTGTGTTTATATCTTGATAATTGCATGGGTCTCAACTCAAATATAACATACTTAAGTATTCACTTTCAATATTTAACTTCATTTTCTGCGATATGTTTGTCTGACAAACGATTAAAAAGTGCATTTACTTCTTTTCGATATATATACCGTACTTGAAAAGTTAATGTACGAACGTGTGTATGTATTTCTTAACACCTTGCGGTCAAGGATAACCCGTGAAAGTGCTAGCACTTATTTCCAACGGCGTCATTTGATTTTGCTGAAGGGACAGCACGCGGAAAAGACAGTGATGGGATATAATGAGTCCGGATGCGATACCCAAGCTCTTTTTCGAAGAGAACCCTTGGTTCTTTTACGTGCTCGGTGTAAGGGAACATTCCTGGCTCCAACCAGTGTTGAGTACACCACTTTTCTAAGCAATACCCTTTTAGCGCTAAGCGCCAGGCAAAGGAGCTACTTGTACCAACTGTTAACGTCTTGACGCGGCCAGGGATCTAACCCACGTAATCGGACGCCCTAACTAGTAGGCCACGGAGACAGTTCAAATGTTTGATATCTTGTCATTATTTTACGGTTTGTTTGCTTAATGATCACTGTGTCTTATTGTTATCTATAAATGAACTAGAACTACAAAGTAAAGTATTACCATATAAATAAATAATCCATCAATATATAAATCCAAACCAGAATTTGAAACTCACATGTATAGACACTAAAACGTCTCATTCAATTAAACTTACACAGTGTGCGATTTGTCAAACACGAATGCCTCGTGCACGTTCATATAAATGCAATATTTGTTTATCCAGTACGCCTCATTTGTATGTAACTGTTCCATAAGTTAAATCTGTTCTGATATATAACAATATTCAAACCAAATATTTTCATCATGACTGTATGGTATGTATACACTAAAATTATTATTGGGTATATAAATAACTTAACTTGATCTAGTTCATTTTGTAATTATTTAACAACATGTTTTTTCTCCTTATTAGTATTTACATTTGTGTTCACAGTCATTTATATTGTAGTTTGACACGCATTTATTTCAGTAACATTGCACATATATCTTAAAAATCAGATTCAAATTAAAATCACATTCATGGGAAAATCCGTTTCTATATTTGATTTTATTTTCGGTTATCCATTTGCGTCCCGATCAATTATCATTATTTTAGCGAGATTGTGCACTTTTTCTCTGATTCTCGATTCACTGGATTCACGTAAACATTATAATGAAGTTTGCCTTTTTGAGTGTTATTTCCGACAATAGTAATCTATTTGGATGATTTCTTTAGCAGCTTTCAGGAAACTGTCTGATTACGAATATGATTTTAGTTTAATAAAAACGATTCGGCGTGAAACCCATGTTTGCATCCAGAAAGAGCCATGGCATTTTACCAATATATCTAATATAATCTCATTTCTATAAATCCCATAATTTAAAGCTACATGCCGAAAAAATGTTGATTGTTCCTCTGTCTATTCGGCTCTTAATCAATCGTAAACTTAAGAATAAATGTGTTTTCCTGGATATGTTAGCCAGACATCAGATGTCTAATGATGTATGGAAATATTGAAGTTTACAAATGTTCATTCCACACACTGATTGAGTAATGCGATACTCTGTCAAACTAGTTGTTATTATATCATTCACACGTTTGAAACAGAAAATTTGATTTTACAGCCTTGTATAGATTCTTCAATTTGTATTATCATGTAGATGATACCAGATAAACTGTTTCTATTGGAAAACGTAGTTGCATATCACTATGATATTTAATCCAGTAGCTAGTTTTTATGCAAGTTAAGGCTGTTAAATTGCCATTCCAATGTGTTGTTAAAGGAACTTTACATGAACCGCATTTTTTACCAAACCTTATGTTTAAATTAAATATTATTTTGATTACGTCTACTGATAAACATTTTATATATCAAGATAGTCTTACATACAGCTGCGCACACACAATATATAGTGACACTTGTAGTAAAGCGCGATGCATCCACTTTACTAATGTGATGTAGAATCATTTAATCTTTTGCAAAAATATAATTTCCTACAGTTTATTTTAAAAGAAAAAAAAACTCTGGCACGATTAAGATGTGTATTTTATACACCCGAAACAAGTAATGGAGAACATTTAGCAAAAATAGAGAATACAAGTGTTTCTAACCACCGAATATATACTTTTTAAATACACCTAATTCTTTGCAATAGCGACGATAAACAATAGAATTGTTTTGAAAATTATTTAACACCGAAAAAGAAAATGCGAATTTCAATGCATAAATTAGACAGCAAAACATTGTAACATGTTATTGATAAGTTTAGCTTCTATAAAATCCACAATAATGAAAAAACATATTTCTTAAAATGATACTGGTTAAATGTTTAAAGAAGCAGACGGATATAGTTATAATACAAACACAAATCTAAATAATTATATTTTTAGGCCGAAATAGCAGGTCGTCGCGTCCTGCTAGGGACGCCGCGACCGCTAAGCAGTTTGGTATGTTTCGGTTGTTTCAAGTCACGAGCGAATCTTACGCATGCGCACTGTGATCTCGTCTTTTCTCGTGACGTCTCCCGAAGCAACAGGCCACATTTTTCTGAAACGGATAAGGTGGTGTTTGTTTGCTGGCACGTCTTTGTGTAAAATGTTCTCTTTTCGGTCGTTTCACCAATTAGGTTTAACTAAAACAGTTTATCACGCCTCACCTCCTGGCGGGATTTTACATCGCGTACCGCGGTCTTTACGCAACTCATTGATTTAGTTTACCATAAGACAAATAAGGTTTGCTGTTGTTGATAACAATCGTATTGAACAAAAATAATTGAAATGTGTATTCGTTTGATTTATATCGAAACCTTAACACACAACATCCGTTTTATTTGAATATGTTTGAACAAATTTTTTAATCATAGTGATTTTGCGATGCTCACACAACAAAATATATTAGTTACGTTTAAATTGTTTTTAGAGCAAAATGTAATTTAACACCAAAAACTTTAAAAGTCTGTGGTTAGAAGTTTTGTAAAGTGTTTACTAGCGACAATATCATCATCATAAAACGAGGAGCACCGTGATATGTCTATCATTTTCCTGTCAGAATTGACTGGTTGATCTTTTTCTCATTGCATCACATAAACAAACCATCCAATATTATAGTGCTAAATGCACAAAAAAGCAAGAAATGTCAATGCAGCATATAGTCAAGAATTGTTGTGGCCGTATTTATGAATCATGCCACCTACATATTATTTATTATTCAAGCTATATTTTTATAGATCAAAATAACAAATCCTATTTTACTATCTAATAATCCCCAGATAGTTATCGTTTGTTTGGAAGGAATGTGTTTTAATACGCTCCGTAGTAAATACACCCAAATGCCCATGTTTATTTATTTTATATTTTGCCGTTGATTGGCACTGTTATCATCATCTTGTTATACTATGTCGATGATATGGCTTACAATGTAAGTTGCTGAGGGTGTATAAGATAAACTAGGTACATCATCAGTGAATTTGATAAAACATAACTTAACATTAGGTTGCCCTGTTATAGCTGTTAATGAACAAAGAAGGATATTTTATGTTTTGATATAATTTCGTGTCTCGAAAGCAGTTCACTTCAACAACCTATTATTCAGTCATTATCTTCAAGTGCTCTAATATCATTTAAAACGATTGCAATTGAACGTATAATTGTATGATTGCGTTGAACAAAGTCATTAGAAAGCTGTTCCAACTGTGTTTCTAAAGACAAATTCAGTTGTTGTTTTTTAAGAGAAAAAAATATGTCACGAACACAGTTGATGTTTACAATAGTACCATCGATGACGTCGCATGTTATTTCTTTATAGATACATTTAAGTCAAATAATGATGAATACTTGTGCGTGTTGAACACGTATGTCGAAGAAAGTAACTATGCTGTCAGTCTGGTACAGGCAGATAATAATATTTAGCCCTGGAGTTAACAACAAAACGTTTACTGAAAAACATAAACTCATTATTTACAGTTGCATGTTACTCGATGCGTATTTAGGAGTGTTGTGTTGCTTTGAAATTTAATGGATTGAGAGGAACTGTTTTTGCGTCAACAAATACTTTTTGGACCGTTAATAACCTCAGACATTTTCCTACAAATGGGTTGAAATTCAAGAAGTACTGATAACAAAATGCCATCCGTTTAAGTGCGTATACAAATTTGTTTGATTTTAACTTCCAAACGTGTAAATAATTTAAGGTGTCGACAATAAACATCAACATCGGATTCATAGAAATGTTAACATCAATAATTTGCCATCAAGCCGTTAATTTTTGAAACTTAATTCTTTTTTTTTACATTGTTATTGTTTTGATAAAGTTAGGACAAGTGTGAGGTTAGGTGCACATAAACAAGTTCAAACACCAAGTGTCTCACTGACCATTTCAATGTGTTAATCTCATAAGTTATTGACCCATACCTTGTGCCTCTAAACGAGGTTAATGTTTGAAGTGTTTACTATTGGCGTGTCCCTGCACTTTGCATTGCATTACAGAAGTTCAAGAACCGGTTTCTCTTTCATTCTTAAGCTGTTATAGAAAAGAATGATTTTCTTTGGGGATTTATCGATTTTACTATAGAATACGATGCGTTTGTCATCTTCATGTGATATTTGTAGGTTTAAGTTTCTTGTTCAGTGTTGTTTTGTATATACGAATCTGTGGGGGATTTATCTATTTGTTTATAGAATACGCATCTAAAAAGAGTAATATGTTCGATTTGATATAAAATAGAAAGAAAGAAACTATTTTGTTGTGAATCATGGGATGTTTTTAAATAAATACTATTCCCTCGAGTGGGAATATTATTAATACTGTGCACTTAAATGTGAGGTAATTTTTCCTGGGTATGTTTGCATGTGAGTAAGATCTTAACATACATGATAAATTTTATTTTACTGATGATCAGATCAGGGGCCAACTTTCTCTCTAAAAATAATCATTATCGATATTCATTGACAAACTACCTTCCAGAGCATAAAGGGGTCCTTATATTCTAATGCGAAATCAATAAAATTTACAACATTATTATTTTGTACGTGTCTTTTACAAATTGTATGTGTCTTTTAGCATTCTGGAAATCCAGACTAAAACTTATACACTGTAGACAGATATTTAATAGATAAACATATTCGACTTCATTTTCTTTTCATTTTATAACTACGTGGCCACAATAACCCAAGCCGAAAAGCGTTTAAATATTTGTTTATGTGTACACACACTATTTTTGTTTGTTTGAATTTTAAAGTCAAAATAGTTTAATTTAATTAAGCATGACTTTTAAAAAAATATTGGCATCACCCTATATTTTGTATTCCTTAGAGACTTTTCCGAAACAAAAATAAACAGGTTAATAAAACAAATGGAAAAATTTGCATGTATAAGGGTATAAACCCAGGTTCTCGTGGTCTGTATTAGAGGACTATATATGACAACATTTAAAAAAAACCGTTGTCAACCTATGAATCATTATTGATAAATGTTTGGGTGAAATGATCATACTTATGGACAAAGCTATCAATTCTGTCGTTATATTTGGCCACCAGGCAGCTAGGTAATGGGAAGCATTAAAGAGACCTTATACAACCCAAAAAGTATGTCTGTTTTCTTAATATTTTAATTAGAATAAAATTAAATAAAAAATAGGAAAAAAGAAGAAACAAAACATAAAGGTTCAGATCTGCAGGAAAAATCGACACTGGACACCCTACGCGAGGTATTTACCTCTAGGCCAACGATGCATCGATAATATGATTATTTTAGTCAATATTCAATCAAAATTGTGAACTTTAAAATCTTCAAATTGATCTATTACAGGATAAGCAATGAGTATGTGTTTTAACAAAGTACATTTTGCTATCAGGCACTATAGTAAACCAATACACATGGAAGACGCAGTTGAGAACGTCGACTTTGAGTTTAAGTATCTTATCAAGCATGATTCCGATATTAAACGCATATTAGACGATAAATGATACATTGAAAACTACAGTGACAAGCCCATCTGTCGAACATTCAAACATAATCCCTCTTTCGAGGCACAAGCAAAGGGCCCAAATGACACTGAACTAGAAACACAAGAAAATAAACCACAAACAAACAAATACAAACTCAAAAAAGAGACAACACAATCGTCAAAGGATTTTCTACTGGTACTATATATAACAACATTAGAGCTCACTTGATTACGGTAAGTCCTTAGAAAGCCATAATTCAAGTAAAAGCGTATACAGAAAATTCAAAATCGAAGATATATGTGCAGATAAAGCAGAATACTCAACAGCTTATATTTCATTCTGTGTCTATTCGAAGTAATGAGTAAAACAAATTTGTTACATGATCATTATGAACTGCAATACTTACTGATGCGTTAAATGTAAGACAGCATGTTAAGGATTTTCCTTTAAAGACTGTTACACAGCTTCCGGTAGATGGACTGCCAGGAAATGACAGCTGAGGTGCCATCACATGATCAATGACTTAACCGTCACAGTGTCAAGAAGCTGGTGACACAAGCTCAGCTCATCTTTCTGCCATCGTCAGATCAACCCTTGCCCACATCATGGAAGTACTAAAGAATCAGACACACACCACAAATAATATAGCCAGTGGGATTCTTATCCATTGCAATGCAACGTTTACGTGCTGTCCCACAATTAACTCCGATTCTGATTAATTTGTTGGCTTAATTGTTTTGGTATGCTCCTTTTGTTAAAGGAAAGTGTGGCCGTATAACTAACTATTCAATAGCTTGTTTGCTTTAATAATTAGATAAGAGAAGTGGCATTCCCTACCATTCTTGGCTTAGTAGACCATGTCTGTTTAATCCATGTTAATAAAAGTCACGTCCTATCGAAGGTATATAAGCACGATGATCAACCAATTTAGTCTGGTATGTTATGTCTTTGTTTGAGGCTAAATTGTCAGAGTATTGACCTCCTGGCTGCCAATTAGTGAACAAAGAGTATTGTCGTCAATGAGATAGCGCCAACTAATAAAAGAGCTTAAATAGCAAGTTCTTAAGAACATTGAATCTAGTCAATTGTTGAACACAGCCTTTGATATTACATTCATGGAATCCTAATTCCTGGTACCTAAGAGCATTGCGAAATGTGAAATGGAAAGCACCAAACACTAGGACTATTTTGGGGTTTTCTAGAAATCCAGTAAACAAAGCTTACGGCTAAACACTCCAAGAAGTATAATACTTTGGTATATATATATATATATATATATATATATATATATATATATATATATATATATATATATATATATATATATATATATATATATATATATATATATATATATATATATGTGTGTGTGTGTTGACCACAGAATATTATGAATTGTGAATTGACAAACGTTCAGGTAGAGCTCCGTCAAGAGATTGCCATTTTAATTATAGAGGTTTTAAACCCATGATGATTAGTTGAACGTGTTCTTATGGAAACGCCTTGTCAAACATGAGCACATTTTATATTCTATAATTCTAATCAAGAGGCATTGAACTCGAGGAAAATGATATATAAGAGCCATGCATATAAGCTTTACGACAAAGGTTGACAATACAGCCTGTAATGTTATAGAAATATATCAAGCGGTCAATATATTTGTTAACAATGTTTTACCAATGTATGATTATTACTTACTGATGGTGTTTGCAATTAGTATATTCTTTAAACCACATGAACGGTGGTATATTGTTGTTTACAGTATAAGAATCGCGACAATGTGCAAAGCATTTGACTCGTTACTGAGATATGACTTTCTTATAACACATAATAAGAATAACGTTTTAATTTTGATTAGAAGATCTGTTGTCGGTGAAGATATCCTTCACAGACATCTGCTTTAAACTCGGTACCTCGTGGTCTTGAGTGAGATACCTTATCGAATATGCCACTACTGACACTATACCTAATTATTATCTACTTAAAACACATCTACCATTGAACAATTAGGTGATCACAATTAGACATCACAAATGACGTAACAAAGTATAATGAATGAAGTAGAAGCATTGAATACGTCCATAACAAATTAGCAAACACGTAGGAGACTTTTTTAAAAACAAGCTTTAGAAAAGTTTTTTTGTACGTCAAGCTCGGATAAATTGCCTGAATAGAAATAATACGGTTATTACAGACTCCATTATAAAGAACGTACCAACTGACCTCAATAGTTTATATTCGATTATGCCTTTGATTTTAATTACTTAACCAAATATGTTCTTTCTCTTTAAAGGATTGTCAGATAGTTAAACGCATTTCAATAGAATCGTATAATCAACGACGCGTTAAAAAGCATTAAGTAACCTTAAATATCATGGCAGAATAATGATTATTAGATTTAAATGCAGATTGGAAAATTAAAATCTCTTAACTTATCCTTTGTTTCCGCATTCCTAGGAATAATTGTTGGCACATACTATTAACCAATCAAAATAGCAGGAAATTGATGTTGGCTTGTTTGATTGATGGCGCTTTGGGATGAGCATATGAGGTCGCTGTGAAATACGAAACTTGAAGTTACTTGTAGCAGAAACAATGTGAAGATAACGGCATGATTGGTTTTGACGGACATACTTGTTTAGAGTATTGATTCGATAATTAAACAGTCGATTGTTGTGTTTAAGGCTATAAACATATCATAATAGTAGATTGCGAAAGTTTTTTTCTGAATGGCACATGTTCGATATTAATGTAAAGGAGGCGATGACAGACAGTTTTCTTTTTATTTCTCAATATCTGCCCCTGTTTCAAAATAATAATGATTACTTTGGGTTTTATTTTAATACTTCAGTTTTCAGTTTTGTCAGTTTTCATTTTTGCACCGAGCAAAACATCCGAATCTCTGTTATACATGTGTGTTTTCACATGTAGACCATGGGAAATTGAATACATTGGTAACAAATACTAAAATGCACTTGTCCAATGTTAAAACCTTGGTAATTTAGGTATACGTTTATTTCAAATGCATTGTTATAAGCGCAATAGAAACATTGCATATATCTGGAACTTTGTCAAATTTTAACAAAATTGTTGATCAATGGCTGTTCTCAAACCATCATTACTTTCATACTTGTAGTATTTGGCTTTTGTTTATTCGTTTTAGTCGTTTATTTAAATTAATTAAACTGCTTGATTTGTCGGTAAAAATATGTAACTATTGCTTTTAAACTTCATTTCCAATTATGTTTATACATAAATGTATATATACATGTGTATAAATATACATCCGATAACAGTAAATATCGAAGATCTAACATCGAATGATATTCAAAATGATACGTATACTATTTATTTTACAATGATTGTGAAGAAAGTTATATTGAGTTAATATACTAAGATACTTTCGTTGGTACGATGTTGCACGAGAGTGTGGTCTTCCGTTTAGAGCTAACCACTGCGGTAACCAGACAACCTTGTACCAACTTGAAGAGAACCTTTTGTTTTTTCTATACGTGAAAACTTGTGCAGAAATTGTGAAGGTCAAAAACAGTTTGTAATTGAACGCACGCTCACTACTTTTTTACTTCCTACGATTCCCTTGTAAAATCAATGTATAACCAACTATGCAATTGCAAAGATATGGCATATATTTATTATCAAACCACCCGTGGGTACAGTAAGTTGCATGTGTGTATGTCCGTCCGTTAGTATCATATAAACAATTATACGGTGCATCCAATTTTAATGGGCTATTAACAAATGACAGCTTCAGCTTAAGGTATCTCGTTGATATACATGACAATGATATACAGTAAGTAGGACTGATTATTGAATGGTAGGGAGACCACTGGCACCATACCCTAGTAACGGCATTAACACAAGTGTTGCAATACTTGTCAATATACGATCACAATGTAACACTCATTTAAATTCATTTTATAGATTCGCGTATTTATTGCTCCCTACGGATCATTATATGACTTCGATCAATAGTTTACTGGCCATTAATCAAGATGATTCCAAATCCAACGAATGTAGTCCATGGTTAGAAATAAAGTATTGACATGTACGAATTTAGTAGGTAATAGTTGTAGCGTATTGTGAATGTTTTATCACACAATGTTTTATCTTTTCACGAGCAAATGTATAATATAGCAACAAGTAAATTGTTTTTACTGCTTATAACTTCTTTTTTCGGTATTTCTAAGTCGCTATAAAATTATGCATTGCTCTCAATCGTAAACCAATTTATCAACAATATCATATCCGAAATATTCTTAGCTGATTATCGAACAATTATTTAGTGTTTTTTTGCTGAATCAGCAATTCTATAGCTTTTGTCCATAAACAATCAACGAAAAAGATGCAAAAACAAAATGTGAAAGTTACTTCAGATGCAACCATAGTAGTATTATATAGTTTACATTTTTTATAAACGTGTACATTTATTGCACCGCTAAATTTCACAGTGATAAAAGGTACTTTTATGCTACGTTAATAACATAACATACAAATGCGTAGTATACAATGCTTTCTTCGCAAAAGATGGTAGGACACAAAAGACAAGAATTAAAACACTGTTTGGCATAATGTCTTTAATTATCGTTAATTACAACCTACTAGGATCAATGAAGATTGAATCCCTTTTATAACAACACTCTGCCATCCTGCTTTTAAATCAACTTTATTTAAAATAATCTCTTTTTATGAAACCTTACACGAAAACTGTAGCGGTCTTTGGTTCATAGAGGTATCTTCAGACATAAGTTCTATCTCCATTTTTCGAGTTTTTTCCTGATTCTTGTCTTTTACCCAGGTTCGATTCTGCGCTTGCTTGCGTGGACCTTCTTTCAGTGTAACCACTGGTTTGACGTAAACGTTAGGCTGGTGCATATTTACATTATGTTCTGTGATTTTCGGTAACCGAGGAATGTTACCATTTTGTTTATTTCGAATAACATTTTTGTTCATTTGATCTGGCAACTTGGTAAATCTAGTCAAAGTTGATGTATTGTAGTTTACCCTTCGCACGGTTGTATTATGTTTGTTTTGACCAACTGGAACGTTTAGGTTAAAACCACTATCATGGTTCCTGCCTGTCACTCGATTTATCCTCTGGTTGATTATTTGTCCCCGTAGATTCTGAATTTTTGAACCTTGATTGTTTATACGATGTCGCCCTGGTAAACCCCCTTGTACAGGCATGTTTTGGGCGCGCTGAAATCTCTGGTATACCTTCTTAGAATTGTTCTCACGGGGTTTAAATCCTTCATGCACCGCCCTTGTCTGTAGCCTTTGACCTTGTAACCTTTGACCGCGCTTCCAAGGAATAACCGGACCTTGGTCAGTTAACCTCGGGACCTTCTCCTCATTTACTTTACCAAATGGATTCCAGACAGGCTGGGGAGGTGAAGACGTGTTTTTTCCTTTGTACATTTCTGCTTAATTCGTTCTTTAGCATTTAACAAATTATCATATTTAGTATTATATCCATTTCAATTTTTGTTACTTTATTGACGCATAGAATATTGTATTGTATTCAAATAAGCTTCCATAGTTCTTAACACATATCAACACATTGAGTTTTAAGACTAAATTCTACATATCTTGAAGGCTGTTAATTAGTTTATTGACAAAAGAAAACTGGACGTTTAGAATAATATATTGATTGGTCATTTCTAGAAGGAAAGCAAATAAGGCTTCTTAAGTATTCAAATATATTGGTTTGATCTTTGTCCATTCTTAACCGTATATTATCGATATTCAATACTAATGTTATTTGTTTACGTCAACCTTGTAGGGTCAAAATGAAGACTTTCACCTCAAAGGAAACGTAAAAAAGGGAGTCAAAATATGAACAGTGTGTTAGAATAAATTTCTTTATTGTTATTATATATTTTGATTCAAGAAATACGGTTAAATCAAATTCTAATCGTTATACGGTGGACTCTCGATGAATTAAAATGGCACAGGGCATCGACGTTTTATTGCAAATCAATGTTTAAATGTGCTAATTCTGAAATAATACCTAATGAAGACAAACATATACGTGAAAATAAAGATAACATTAACATAAAATAATGGCTTAGAGATTTAAAGACTGAAATATAGCCATGGTAATAATTATCATTTAGGTCGATAGGCCGTATTTCTTAAATTAATATGGAGCTGCATTGAGCATGTTCTAATTTGGTTAACACTTATAAATACACTTTTCCGAGGAACAAATAAGTTCCTACTGTTATTGATTTGCATAGAATTCATTTGAAAAAAAAAATCTTTCTTTTATGTTTCGAAATAGTATATAAAATTATGTGTTTTGATGTATGCCAAATTGATTTGATGTCCCTAAATTTTAAATAAAAAACAGCATTGCCTTACAAATTATTATTAATAATAAAAAATCTGAACAGGCAATGTTTCAGTGTAATTGAAAGATTGAAATAAACCTATAATTGTATAAAATGTTAAAGGAGAAACTTATTAACTTTTGACTAATTGTTATATATACCATTACGAATGTCTGGCTTTAATAAAAGGCAAAATCATTTAAATATTGCTTTTGACAAAATGCGTTTTAATTAAAACTAAGTTTAGATTTCTAAATGACACCATACTGTTAATACTAACTATCAGGGACATTAACATTTATGATGTTTTTAAATGTATTAGTCTCGATTCGTCTGTACTTACTGCAGATAATAATAAGGTTAGTGTAGCTACGTTTTCCTTTGTTGTTGTTGTGATTTATGACTTGCTGTAAGGGAGGTAATTTACACAGACAGACTTGCCAAGTAAAATACAATTAAGCTATGCTTCAAAAACTAGTTAATCTTCTTACAAAAGGTTAAAGGGGTACAAACCATTCGAACACATATTTCAATGTTTTTACACCATTTATCACTTTGTTCAATATCTATTTGAATTTATTCCATGAGTCAATAATCAATATGGATTATCTTTAGTGAACTTTGCTAACAAAATGTCGTCCTTTCCTCAACAACCAGAATCATTAGAAAGGCTGCCCTATTTTAATTGCATTCATTCTTACACTCATAATTTTCATATCATGTAAGACATTACTACCCAAAATGTTATGAAATGTGATTATTATTGGTTATTAATTCATGTTTTATTGTATTATTATAAGAAGCAGTTTAATATCTTGGTACACTTGCCAAAGTGTAGACTCTCCGGCCGAATATAAAAGTACACAAATGTTTTTTCACGCAAGTTGAATGTCAGATTAAGAGCCTTTTTGTATTTGACAGAATGGACATAAAACAACGTCTTTCCACGGATGTTACATCGGCAGAATTTGGGAACATACAAGGAATACAGTGGTATTGTCCAGATTCGGTGAAGGGCCATTTTCTAATGATGTAATGCCTTGTGGCCAATCCCAATTGTATAGCAGTATATTTTGTGTCGAAATGAGTTATATTTATTATTTATTGGTGTATATTATATACAGTAGAATACGATCAAACTAGCGATATGGCCAAAGAAGAGCTAATGCTCTCCATATGATTTCTTTATGACGAAGAAATTGTTCTTGTTTAACGGAGTAGTCTAACATTAGATTTAATCAACTTCATGCTTACTCATTATTAACATATTAAAAACATGTATTGACCTAACTTCAGTTTTGACCTGTTCAAAGTATCCTGATCTGTTATTGCCCTCGGAAAGAACTTGTACTTAATAAGGTATTAATATTTAAAATGTTTAAAATTGATCGTCGCATGTGTATACCCGACGTTTCAATTTGGTTGATTTCACCTCCATCAATCTAAAATATGTAAGTATATATGCCATATGATACTAAACTCTCAATATATGGAACATGTCCATGACCTTACCGAGCGATGGAAGTATAAAAAACCCGAAATTCCAAGGATACGTTCTTTTCAGTTCGCAAAAGTACATTTAAATGTTACAGCATGACCTTGTCGGATTATTATGAGGCCTAACCATTTAGGTTATAATCGTATTGATAATTTTCTTCGATGCGTTAATTTTAACATAGAAGACAATTTTATGTAATTTGCATATCATAAAAATTTAGAAAAGAGGGGTGATTAACATTTTTTCATATCCAAAAGCCGATTAAAGTTTGATTGAATTACAACTTGTAAATTTCCGTTATTAAAAAAAGGAGAACAGTTAGATTTCAACTGATTCAGAATTGCATCGTTTCAATAATCACAAACACATTTCTATAGAATTCATTTATTGCGTATTTAAAGTTCAATATATTAGAAGAGAGTTGTTATTTTTTTAAAGTTACTACAATACCTTACGCGAGTAGGTATTACTCTTGTTCGTAAAAAGTAGCTGCTTTGTTTTATATATTCCAATTATTCAACTGTTTACTTTTCTTCTTGTTTTTAATATTAATACTGCTAAATAGTGAAAAAGATTCATGATAGTGCCACCTGAAAACAAACTGTTGATATGTTACTTGATGTTTTAGTAAAGGAAATGCTGTAATGAACATACTGTACAGCAAGAAGCTATCAAACCATTTATAACGTTACACTTTAAGTGATAGCAACATTAATATTGATACATTGCTATATTAATTGAATAAACGTTCTTCTTAGTTCTTTTAATTTTGACATTGCGCCCTAAGTGACCAAAACGTGCATGTTAATTGCCACCAGATGATGTTCAATACCTTATTACTCTACTAGTTAGACTTATAACATTCCAAACGTTTTAGACGATTACCATAGAACACCAATGACTTTAACGTCAAGCCTTTCATGAGTTATAGTCCAGAAACCGTTTTTCTATTTTTAGTAACAGAGACCTTGACTTTGGCCCCACCAGCCCCAATATCGAACTTGACCTATATCTTCTGATGTTACATCTGTGTACCAAACTGTATCTTCTGATGTTACACCTGTGTACCAAATATTGTTCAAATCTGTCACGCCTTTCATGAGTTATCGTCCGGAAACCGTTTTTCTATTTTTAGTAACAATGACCTTGACCTTGGCCCCACCAGCCCCAATATCGAACTTGACCTGTATCTTCTGATGTTACACCTGTGTACCAAAAATTGTTCAAATCTGTCTAGCCTTTCATGAGTTATGGTTCGGAAACCGTTTTTCTATTTTTAGTAACAGTGACCTTGACCTTGGCCCCACCAGCCCCAATATCAAACTTGACCTGTATCTTCTGATGTTACACCTGTGTACCAAAAATTGTTCAAATCTGTCAAGCCTTTCATGAGTTATCGTCCGGAAACCGTTTTTCTATTTTTAGTGACTTTGATCTTGGCCCCACCAGCCCCAATATCGAACTTGACCTGTATCTTCTGATGTTACACCTGTGTACCAAAATTTTTTCAAATCTATCTAGCCTTTCATGAGTTATCGTCCGGAAACCATGAAAACCGACAGACCGACCGACAGACAGACCGACCGACCGACCGACAAGCTCAGTCCTATATACCCCCTCAAACTTCGTTTGTGGGGGTATAATTATATACCCAATGTTTTGTAGTGCAAAGTCACAACATTTCTAGAGAAATACAAACATATTCCGACCTACCTTAACTTTATTTCAATGAGTTAATTTGGAAACAAACGCTACATAACGCCTTACAACACACAGACTGCACCAGTGTATTATTTACAAAACACATACGAATTTACCAATAAATGAAAACTATGTATATCAAAGATTGAAGTGTACGAAAGAAATGTAGACGAAAGACAGAAGTACAAAATGTGTAGATAAATAGACAAGACAGAGACAATATTTGCCAACACTGTGCTTCTTTCAAACGCATCCTCAACTGATGCTTTGTCTACACTATATGCAATACGTTAAATTGTCTGCACGAAACGATAAGTCTTTGTATTTCATTTCCCAATATAAACACCGCACAATGACAAATATTTGACATCTATCAATCTTTTTGCGTAAAGATGACAGATGTCAGATTTATTTTAGACAACGAATGGCATTTTCCTAAATGAATATGACCTTAATACCTCTTTCTTCTTCATTCTGTTATTTTGCTCGATACCAAGAGAAGACGGTTTATAAAGGTGTTCCGATTTGTTTCCTCTTCTTATGCAATAAACGTAGTTTGCACTGTTTTACTGGCAATATTTTATTAAGGCCTTCTTTTTTTTATTAATTTCCGTTTACGGGTGAGAAAGTGCCTGTTCATTATTACCTGCGCTTAAGTTATATTTATTCAAGTCCGTAGGCTGAATACGAGAGTAATATTTATTTTACTTTGAAATGCTGTATACTTTCATTAACACGCGAGTTCAAATTGGTAGTTGATGAGGTAACTAAGTACCATAACACACATTTCCTGTCTCTAGAAAAAAGTATATAATATGAATATAAGAGATCGATTTGACAAATCTTATTCACATGTCGTAGTCCTTTGTCCAGTTTTTAATTCATAAACGAGTGAATTTCAAAATATGACAATTATAACATTTTCTGGGTTATTTTATGCAAAAAAGTTAATCACCCGTTTGGTCATTTTGAATACAAATTATTTGCAAGAAATATAACAGAAAACTTTACAGAATATTTATGCAAAAAGCTACAGAAACAAGCTTAGTAGCAAAAAGTTTAATTATAAACCCGCGACTTAATGGCACTGTGTAAACGCCAATGACATAGAACATAAAATCACAAACAAGAAACATAGAAGAACAGCACAAAACTCCACAAACAGCACAGTGCTTACATACTATATATAACAACTAGGCATGTTTATCAAGAATTGTTAGGTACTGCCTTGGAACGGTCAGTAAAATAAAAATTTGCTTGGGGTTTAAACCAGTTTATGTGCACAAACCTCACTCTTATCCCAACAATCCTTAATAAAGATAAAACGCAAAAGGTAAATCTTCAAAGTATGCATTAACTTGAGGAAACTTATCAATAAAACAATAAACAAATGGTATTTGAATAAACGTCGAAAAAAGAAAGAAAAAGGTTTTTGTATGTTCTCCTATGTAGACTTTGTTCACATAATTTGAAAGATGATTTTACTCATTGTTTACGCTAAGCAGCCTAAATCCGTCTAGATTGTAACACCGTCTCATTTGCAGCCATTCAATTCAATAAAAGTCTCTATTTGTGCAGGATAGTCTATGTATTTCACATTTTTATTTAATTTTGTATATGATTATGTCAAGGGATACATTGTAAATGTATGGAACGTGTGTCAACCTTTTCTTACTCAAACATGCAATATATTATTTGGCATAATACAAGAGAGCATGTATGTTTTTTCCTGAAAATAATCAACTTACTATAACGGATTGTGTGCACATTCTCTAAGAAAATATTATAGTACATCAGTGATGTTTTGTGCAGACGAATAATTTTGAAAAAATATCAGACTAACAGTCTGTTTATGTTTAGTTAAATTCAAAACGAAGCACAGAAGGCACAAATTGACATAACGAAAGTACAACATACACAATGAATCGGTTTGTGATAAGTTTATAAGATAACGTAGCTTTTTAATCTAAGGGTGGTCCAAGGGTTATAGCGGTCTTGTTGTACCAGTGCCCACTCAAGGAAGTTGTTCGAATTGTAGCAGTGTGTTTTTTACACTTATTACATTTGAATGAGAATGTTTATAGGTATACTATGTTATGTACACATATACGGATTCTGGATGTCGGGTAACCCATATGACTTTTGTGCTGTTGGAAATGAAATGAAACAGAAAATTTAAATAGTTTACAGAACAAAAATGCAAAAGCATTTTCGGCCTTGAATGACTCGAAATAGATCATTTTGGCCGTATTTCGTTTGAAATTAAAAAAATTACAAAAATTTCCTGTATATTCTGTATATATCTGTATTCTATTGGGGGGCGGGGGGGGGGGGGGGGGTCATTTCGTCCACTTGAAATAGTGCAGCAATTTAAAATATACCTTTTTGATGAACACCTGACATCGCAGAGTTATTGTTTGCTAACTATATGTATAAAACACCAATGCAAGGATTGCGATTTATATGGCGTGTATCGACACACCAAAAGGCTCTTAGAATGACACTTTATATTTTGCGTCGATGCGTGAATGCATTGTTGTACTCGTATATTGGGCGGGAAATGAAATTACATGGACATAAACAAAGTTGAAGAAATTTAATTTATATCGGGGCATCTGTTCTTACGCTCCAAATAAACTATGAAATGGTGTCAATATTTAAATTATTTGTAATTTGGAAAATTAATTGCTTTTTTCATTTACTTGTTGTTTCAAGTGAGTGATGGTATTTTATTTTTAGAATGTCATCGCCAAAACCTAATTTCACGGAGATGTATTGGATATTTAAATCTTTTTTTCTTACTAAGTATACCCTCTTTTGCATATTTTGCTGCTATCCTTAGGACGCCATATATGCACAATATTACCGATGACATTCCTACACCGACTCCTGGAAAAGTATGTCTCCAAACTTTTCTATAAAAGTTTATAATTTGCTCGTTTTTCAGTTCAGAAATGTTTATTATGATTAATGCCTTTATGTTCCAAATAAAACAGTTCATGAACAAAGTTAATTAAATTTAGCAGCGAAAAATGCATGGACACATATGTCAAAATTACACAGGTGACAGTTAACAGAATCAGTTTTTTTTAAGGACATACGAAATAATATCCAAGGAATAGCCTTTGAAACAATACTAAACTGATATGGTGACTCATGCATACACAACTTAGCATTCCCCTGAACCCTGTTTATAACAACACAATTACCGTTTCGACGGCAATTTAAAATCACATTTGTATATAAATCTAAAATATGTTAAGTGTGTTATAAGACAGATAGCCAACGGTTATGAATAACGACATCGGAAACTTCAAGAAATGAGCAAAGTTCAATTATGTTTTCAAGGAGCGTCGATCATACAAATGACCATCATTATGACGAATGACAAAATCTTTCACTCAAAAACACGTTAACTTGACAGATAACAGTGCGATGTGCCCGCAATTACAATAAAACGCCCCAAACGCAGAGTTTTTCTAGTTAGCAATTCATTATCCTGCGTATCAATAATCAGATATGGCTGAGAAGCATCACCAGCAAGTTTTTATCATAGGAATTTTCATAAATATAAAATTTGTAAGTTATGATTTGACGCGTTTTGAATTACAAAGATTAAAAAGCGTTAAACACAACCAAGAAGAATGAATTTAGTTCAAAATATGAACAGGCTGAAAATTACACCTGTTCTTTACATGAATGTTTTCCCTCCGAAAACGACTTTACCTCGGTACGAATCTTTTAGTTTTAAAAATACATAATTTATGAACAATTTTAGTTGCCGGGTATTCTACACAAATCACGCAGAGACGACTGAGGTTTCCTATATCATAAGTATGGTACCAAAACACACTTTTAACATCAAATTACCCAACCCACTGTCTTCTGTGCCTGGTAAGTTTCTAAATTATGTGAATAAAATGTCCATGAAAAGAATTTGTTTCATATCTCGTGTATCAAACACATATAGGCGCTTAGTCAGGCACTTAAGATAATGCTTCTAGACTTGCAAGTCAATGGTGTGTACTCCTATATTTGGCCGGTAAAGCTGTCAGTTTGCAATAATGACAGTATCAAGATAATGCATTGCAGCTCCAGTCAGTGCCTCATAGCTGCCCGATCGAGTGTATTTCTAAGTACGAGAGCCATTTATCAAGCGGCTGAGCGCATTTACTTGAGATATGATTGGTTTTAAATGTCTATTCCGCAGGGTTTACATAGGAATGACTGCTGTGATCAAAGAGCAATAAAGGGATTATAGCTTGTTTTAAAACACTAGCGTTCTTAGGAGCGAGTTAACATTTACAAACACTAGTCAAGTTTTATGTTCATGTGCATTACTTTTTATTTTGCGAGCACTGACATTTGTCGTAAATATGTTATCTTTCGGAGATTTCTGATGTACTGAGTAATTGACAATTATGTTTCAATCCTTACTTTAGCGTCGATAAATACTCTCTGATATTATGAATGAATAATTGCTCCCCCTCCTCCCCCAAAACAGTGGTAACGCTAAGTTAAATACTCGTTTGTTCAATCCAGTCATGGTGAGTTTATGTGTCTAAAATATATTTCCCGAATCTCAGAAGTGTGATTCCTAGGCTTTTCCTTTATAAGACTTCGGTGGTCAGCTATTTATTTCTAAGTCGTATAGCCTAAATAGTTCCTTTCTAAATACCATATTTCGAATCTAATTTACTTTAAGCTATGCTTATTTAACGTATTGTTGCACGTGAGCTTTAGCGTCAGACGATTTCTAAAGGATAATATGAGAATCTATCCGTAAATCCCGTTGGAGGTAACAAGAGCGTGAGCACTAAACTAACCTTCAGTGTAAGGATGTCATTCACTCAAATTAAAAGCATGTATATACTGATGAAAACAAGTTTTAAAGTTAGATATATATAAAAATAAGATAAAAAACACCTTTAACCTTTCCCTTATAATAAAATTACAAAAATATAAATGATTTTTTTAATCTTTGAATTGAAAGTTAAAAGATATTCATATTCGTATGCATGCAGTTAAATCAATTATAAAATAATAAAACACCGAAAAGAAATAGTTTTGTATGAATAATATGGGAGCCATATATACTTATACTTCTTTTTTACAAAATTGAAATTAACTGAAGCGATCTAGCTAGATCATGTTTGCATCATTTAGGAAATTCGTTCTGAATATAAAAGTGTAAAGGTGATATATTGTGCCGATGAGTTCTCTACGGATAATAGTAGATTAAGAGTCTGTCTGTGTTTTCATCAATGCGATTAGAGATTCAGCACTCAATCTCCATTATTGAAGTACAATTAATAAAAGGAATCTTCCTGGCCAATCCCAGGGTGAGCTAGGTTTAGATTGTATGCGTCAGTCTTCCGATAGTGAGGTGGTTGGTTCTGGACCCTACGGGGAAACGCTTAGCGTGCCTTCCAGGACACCAATTCTAGGACAGAATTATAAATAAATGGACGTTGTTCTAGTTGCAATACATAAACACCGGGTAGTTTATAATCATGACACTGAGTACGTATTTGTCTGGATTTCATCAATTTAAACCTACTTACTCTGTCAATTTTCTTATTAGAAGTTTTAAGACACAATCCTCCTTAATACGGGTAATAAAAAACATTGAATCTGTTGATAATATTTGTATTTGACATTAAATTTCAATCAAATTTGTCCATGCACCTGAAATAAACTGAAATTAGAACAACCAGGAATAATGTGATCACAAATTTTACAAAATAAAAAAATCAAACTACGTCTTCCCGGAGCGGCAATTAGTCAAATCAAGATCCTATGAAAATTACAAAATCTTTTGCGCAGAAATATATTAACTTCACTGATGTTAGTGCGATATCAATGTATTGTAAGAAAATATGTTGCTTGGACTGAAGCACTGTTACCCTTCTTTGTTTTTGACGATTTGGTGTATATAATATCTGCGCAAGTTAGTTTCTTTGTATTGCGTGCATCTTAGCCTGAAACGTTACATATTGCCTCAAAGCGTGACCGTCATTAGTGTTATCGTTTTTATTTGGTCAGAATAAAAGCAGTTTTGCAAGAATGACAAGTTAAGTATCAAGCTAATGAACTGTAGTTGTAGCACGATTTAATGGCCATTTACATGCAAGTATATTTGTGGGTTGTCAAATATATGAGATAAAAACTGGAAGAATCAAAGCAATTCAACAGGTTATCTAACGTTGAACGTGACTATTGGATAATAACGATATTTAAATTATTAAGCTTGAGCAAGGTAGTATCTCGAACAATTATATTCCGGATGGTTGACTACTATAAATCTAACAAATTCGTTTTACGTATGTGGAAACCGTGATGGACATGCATTGAATATCAAGCTTGTATTGCATGCGATTTGTGAAAGTCACTCGGGGATAACCATAACACCTGTGTACGGGGAAATAAAATATAATTCACAGAGTTTTTAATGCTCTGAACTTTAATGACAATAATACTAGTAAATTTCTTGTCTTTATTACTTTTTATTGGATGGGTTATTGACCAATTTAACAGCATGTCATAAATTACGCACAAAAATGAACATTTGGAACGTACATATGAGTCTGGTTTCTGCAGATTTAATATATTGTGTCGTTTTGACACTTTCCGACATGTTGGCTATCTTTTAAATACGTCCCAGAGCGCCAACACGAATTAAAATTCATTATTCTGACATCGAGAAGTAGGAGCCCTTTTCTTGTCATTTATGCGTTATAAGAGACACTTCCATCAAGGCCACGTTAAAGCTTTTGTGATATGCAAATTTCAATCTAATCTATACGTATAAACTGTCAGGCCCTTATATGTCAATGTCAGAGTATCCTCCATTACCATCAATTGATACGGATATCTTATCAAATATCTGAGATCGTGCTTATTATCTTGTATTCGTAAATAATTATTCACATTAATTGTATGTTTTCAAATAGTTCGTGTAATATCAATATCATTATCTAAATGCATGATCAATAGAATGCCATGTGCAATCTGATAAAGTATTGTGTTTTCTTGCCTTATAACCAAATCTACTTCTGAATATTATCGCTATTTTGATATGAAAGAAATAAATACGACCATTACAATGACTTTAAGTTCTAACTGATCACACAAAATAGCAAAATCCTGCAGGTATCAGCTGCCCACTAATTGGACAAAACCATTATGTCAAGTAAGTGCTCGTTATGTACAAATAGTCATTCAAGGCTTCATTATAATGAAAATCGAACCAAACAGACGCAATTGTTTTTTGACGAAGCTATTGCAACCAGATTAAACAAAACGTCATTGTATTGTATATTATTCACTGTAATATTAAGAAAACAAACTGTTTTAATTGAAAAACAACAACATATATTTGTTTGATGTAAATGTAGGATCAAAATACTTATATGGGTTTTGGCCAACAACAAAAACAAAACGTATCAACTTGAAGAATGTTGCGTGTGTCTATGTAGGTAGGTTTTGCTCTAATACATAAATGCAACAAAGAAGTAGAAGCGCACGTTTATAATATATTGATGTAACTGAATTAGCTGTCTCCCGTTTTGTTTCTTAGAGGCTTTGAACTTAATATCCATCTAAATGCTTAAATAAAAATGTACATTTTAAATGACTCGATCGGGGATTATGATGCAACAGGGAGCAATATAGACATATGTAACAGGATAGGAATGCTTTTGGAAAACAAGGCGTATGATCGTATTTATCCTAATGCATTTCCATGTTAGTTTCGGATGTGATAAAAATAACGCGCGTTTAGTTGTAATAAACATATTTTTAAACTTCCGAGAAGCATATTTTTAACTCATCTTAGTTAGAAATGGATAATACAAATATCAATTTATAATTGACAAATGTGGTTTAATTTTAATATGTAGTTTCCAAGCGTTCTGTTGACTTTGTTTTTCATGTTCCCATGAGGCCATCCGGTTTTGATGCAAGGAAACAACCCCTTAGTAGGTAGGTGTCACGTAGCTTCCAATTATACTTCCGTATTGAGTGTAACAAGAAACAAAATACGAATATGTCATTTAACAACATTTTTATAAAACAAAGATGACTCTAATATTTGACATGTAAAGGTTGTTTTTTATCATGTGAGCATCTTCCAAATGTATTCATAGGCCTGATGCCATCATGTCATAATGAACTCATTTAAAATATTTTAGAATGCCAACATCGTCGAACATTTCCTCTATATTTGTATTTCATTTCCGAAACCAGACAGTGAAGAGGACAACTGTTATCGCTCAATGCGAAGATTTGGGATTCACCAAAGATGTTTCTGATCGATATTCTAATCCCGTTGATAGAAGTCAATAAGAGAGGATGAGGAAATATGTACGATTAAACAATTATTTTTGAAAACATTCATTTAAAAAATCTGATTCATTCATGAATACACAACGTATATACGTTATCCTGGATCAATTGATTCACGATGCATATAATCACACCGTCATATTTGTATTTACATAATATGAAAGCCACCCATAATGTTTCCAAAATTCCAAAAAACTTTCTTGAAAAATCAGGATCGTGTTGATGTCACTAAAGTAGATGTCATTTGTCTACATCGCATACGAGATCAATTTTCTTTTGGTTTTTGCTTTGTACCACTTATTTCATTTGAATAAAAAAATATCCTTCTAGATTATAACATCACTAATACTGTTGCGGTTGGAGACGGTAAACTAACTACCAGGAATAAAGTGATCAAAATGACTACTAGAAGCGGCGAATCTCTTCATCAAGATCTTGTAAAAATGTTTCACGCAATACAAACTTAACAGAAATAAGTAAAATGCCATTGAAATGTCAATACAGAAACCGACAAGCATTTGTTGCGTAATTAATCGTCTTTATTCCTGCTTCCCATTCTTCAGATGTTTTTCAGCAAGATAAATTGCAAATCGGATTGCCTTTTTTCTTGTGTTTAAGTGTTCATTTGATAAGCTTGAAGCTTTCTTAGTTAAAATCACTTACATTGTAAACAAACAATGATTTTTATTTAAAAACACAGAATGTGGCTTTTTTGTTCATACGGATCATTGACCTCTACAACAATCTGCCGTTATTGAATAACACAAAACAATTATGGTTAAATGTATGAGGGCAGACTTCTGCAACTGTTTATTCAGTACTTTGTCATTTTTACGACACACAATCGTCAAATAGTTCTGACGTATCGACGCCCCTTCGACAAGCTAGAGTGCTGACTGATTGCGATTTTGTTTGGTATGTACCTTTATATTCACTTATATCCGCATGAAAGCCTTGCTCGCGATATTCTCAGTACAGCCTCCGAGAAATGATATAGATTATATAACTTTTGTTTTCAAAGGCATTAATAATTTTATTCGAATTGCATACATGCATACTTGAAGTCAAGATTTTATATAAATTTAGGGTTTTCTTTATTTCTCATTTTTACAATTGAAAACCAAGGCTTAAAATTACCAGTGATTTTTAGGTGTTTTTTAGATCTTTTCTTTTCATCCAAACAGGTTCAAGGTATCTTTAAATTCAAAATCATTTTTTACACTTTTCAGCCTATTTTGACATTACAAACATTATAATTGGAATACAAAGAAATGAGATGGCATCTTGTAATTACTCAGTATGGAAATGAGATGCTTCTCGTACACGTATTGTGCTTTTTTTCTTGAGCTAGCTCCAGTTAATACTTTCTGATAATATGTATATATGCATAATTTTCCAAATGAATGACTAAAATGGTAACGTTATGGACGAAAGCTCGTTCGCCCAATACAGAATTTCGTATGTAAGAATGGTTCAATAAGGTCCGACCTTTGAAGTTGTATGTGCTATGCAAATCGCTGTATATATTATGCATACTTCATTGACATCTTAAGACATTAAGATTAGCAATTTTTATCGCTGACCTTATAATTGTTAGCTGTAAAAATATCTTAATCTTGTCCGTTAAGATACTGAATACATGACTAGTGTCAGTTTAATTGTTTGTCTTCTCTTATTTAATGCTTAGGTTATTAGTTTTGCTTTTATACAATGTATATTTCTTAGCTTTGTACTAACACTCCTTTTATTTTATATATATATATATATATATATATATATATATATATATATATATATATATATATATATATATATATATATATATATATATATATATATATATATAAATCATGTCATGCAAAACTGTGATCAAATGTTCAACAGTATAGGTATAAAGTGTTTGATAATATTCAATTATCAGATCTAACGTAGTCAGACCCGGTGAAGCCGGGGATGATCACTTTTATTAAACAAAACGTGACGACGCCTATCAAAAGGGATACAAAGGTGCAAAACGACATTTTCAGTCTTTTGGTAGTTATTAAAGGGAACTTCATTAAAACATTGAGTTAAAAGAAACTAGTACTTTCGTTGTTTTCCGATTTAAAGAAGCACAAGTAACCAATAATAAATTATTGATATTCTCAAGGGGAGCACTAAACTAACCTTCAGTGTAAGGATGTCATTCACTCAAATTAAAAGCATGTATATACTGATGAAAACAAGTTTTAAAGTTAGATATATATATATATATATGTTGTTGTATGAAAACAAGTTTTAAAGTTAGATATATATATATATATATATCTAACTTTAAAACTTGTTTTCATACAACAACACCTTTAACCTTTCCATTATAATAAAATTACAAAAATATAAATGATTTTTTTAATCTTTGAATTGAAAGTTAAAAGATATTCATATTCGTATGCATGCAATTAAATCAATTATAAAATAATAAAACAACGAAAAGAAATAGTTTTGTATGAATAATATGGGAGCCATATATACTTATACTTCTTTTTTTCAAAATTGAAATTAACTGAAGCGATCTAGCTAGATCATGTTTGCATCATTTAGGAAATTCGTTCTGAATATAAAAGTGTAAAGGTGATATATTGTGCCGACGAGTACTCTACGGATAATAGAAGATTAAGAGTCTGTCTGTGTTTTCATCAATGCGATTAGAGATTCAGCACTCAATCTCCATTATTGAAGTACAATTAATAAAAGGAATCTTCCTGGCCAATCCCAGGGTGAGCTAGGTTTAGATTGTATGCGTCAGTCTTCCGATAGTGAGGTGGTTGGTTCTGGACCCTACGGGGAAACGCTTAGCGTGCCTTCCAGGACACCAATTCTAGGACAGAATTATAAATAAATGGACGTTGTTCTAGTTGCAATACATAAACACCGGGTAGTTTATAATCATGACACTGAGTACGTATTTGTCTGGATTTCATCAATTTAAACCTACTTACTCTGTCAATTTTCTTATTAGAAGTTTTAAGACACAATCCTCCTTAATACGGGTAATAAAAAACATTGAATCTGTTGATAATATTTGTATTTGACATTAAATTTCAATCAAATTTGTCCATGCACCTGAAATAAACTGAAATTAGAACAACCAGGAATAATGTGATCACAAATTTTACAAAATAAAAAAATCAAACTACGTCTTCCCGGAGCGGCAATTAGTCAAATCAAGATCCTATGAAAATTACAAAATCTTTTGCGCAGAAATATATTAACTTCACTGATGTTAGTGCGATATCAATGTATTGTAAGAAAATATGTTGCTTGGACTGAAGCACTGTTACCCTTCTTTGTTTTTGACGATTTGGTGTATATAATATCTGCGCAAGTTAGTTTCTTTGTATTGCGTGCATCTTAGCCTGAAACGTTACATATTGCCTCAAAGCGTGACCGTCATTAGTGTTATCGTTTTTATTTGGTCAGAATAAAAGCAGTTTTGCAAGAATGACAAGTTAAGTATCAAGCTAATGAACTGTAGTTGTAGCACGATTTAATGGCCATTTACATGCAAGTATATTTGTGGGTTGTCAAATATATGAAATAAAAACTGGAAGAATCAAAGCAATTCAACAGGTTATCTAACGTTGAACGTGACTATTGGATAATAACGATATTTAAATTATTAAGCTTGAGCAAGGTAGTATCTCGAACAATTATATTCCGGATGGTTGACTACTATAAATCTAACAAATTCGTTTTACGTATGTGGAAACCGTGATGGACATGCATTGAATATCAAGCTTGTATTGCATGCGATTTGTGAAAGTCACTCGGGGATAACCATAACACCTGTGTACGGGGAAATAAAATATAATTCACAGAGTTTTTAATGCTCTGAACTTTAATGACAATAATACTAGTAAATTTCTTGTCTTTATTACTTTTTATTGGATGGGTTATTGACCAATTTAACAGCATGTCATAAATTACGCACAAAAATGAACATTTGGAACGTACATATGAGTCTGGTTTCTGCAGATTTAATATATTGTGTCGTTTTGACACTTTCCGACATGTTGGCTATCTTTTAAATACGTCCCAGAGCGCCAACACGAATTAAAATTCATTATTCTGACATCGAGAAGTAGGAGCCCTTTTCTTGTCATTTATGCGTTATAAGAGACACTTCCATCAAGGCCACGTTAAAGCTTTTGTGATATGCAAATTTCAATCTAATCTATACGTATAAACTGTCAGGCCCTTATATGTCAATGTCAGAGTATCCTCCATTACCATCAATTGATACGGATATCTTATCAAATATCTGAGATCGTGCTTATTATCTTGTATTCGTAAATAATTATTCACATTAATTGTATGTTTTCAAATAGTTCGTGTAATATCAATATCATTATCTAAATGCATGATCAATAGAATGCCATGTGCAATCTGATAAAGTATTGTGTTTTCTTGCCTTAAAACCAAATCTACTTCTGAATATTATCGCTATTTTGATATGAAAGAAATAAATACGACCATTACAATGACTTTAAGTGCTAACTGATCACACAAAATAGCAAAATCCTGCAGGTATCAGCTGCCCACTAATTGGACAAAACCATTATGTCAAGTAAGTGCTCGTTATGTACAAATAGTCATTCAAGGCTTCATTATAATGAAAATCGAACCAAACAGACGCAATTGTTTTTTGACGAAGCTATTGCAACCAGATTAAACAAAACGTCATTGTATTGTATATTATTCACTGTAATATTAAGAAAACAAACTGTTTTAATTGAAAAACAACAACATATATTTGTTTGATGTAAATGTAGGATCAAAATACTTATATGGGTTTTGGCCAACAACAAAAACAAAACGTATCAACTTGAAGAATGTTGCGTGTGTCTATGTAGGTAGGTTTTGCTCTAATACATAAATGCAACAAAGAAGTAGAAGCGCACGTTTATAATATATTGATGTAACTGAATTAGCTGTCTCCCGTTTTGTTTCTTAGAGGCTTTGAACTTAATATCCATCTAAATGCTTAAATAAAAATGTACATTTTAAATGACTCGATCGGGGATTATGATGCAACAGGGAGCAATATAGACATATGTAACAGGATAGGAATGCTTTTGGAAAACAAGGCGTATGATCGTATTTATCCTAATGCATTTCCATGTTAGTTTCGGATGTGATAAAAATAACGCGCGTTTAGTTGTAATAAACATATTTTTAAACTTCCGAGAAGCATATTTTTAACTCATCTTAGTTAGAAATGGATAATACAAATATCAATTTATAATTGACAAATGGGGTTTAATTTTAATATGTAGTTTCCAAGCGTTCTGTTGACTTTGTTTTTCATGTTCCCATGAGGCCATCCGGTTTTGATGCAAGGAAACAACCCCTTAGGAGGTAGGTGTCACGTAGCTTCCAATTATACTTCCGTATTGAGTGTAACAAGAAACAAAATACGAATATGTCATTTAACAACATTTTTATAAAACAAAGATGACTCTAATATTTGACATGTAAAGGTTGTTTTTTATCATGTGAGCATCTTCCAAATGTATTCATAGGCCTGATGCCATCATGTCATTATGAACTCATTTAAAATATTTTAGAATGCCAACATCGTCGAACATTTCCTCTATATTTGTATTTCATTTCCGAAACCAGACAGTGAAGAGGACAACTGTTATCGCTCAATGCGAAGATTTGGGATTCACCAAAGATGTTTCTGATCGATATTCTAATCCCGTTGATAGAAGTCAATAAGAGAGGATGAGGAAATATGTACGATTAAACAATTATTTTTGAAAACATTCATTTAAAAAATCTGATTCATTCATGAATACACAACGTATATACGTTATCCTGGATCAATTGATTCACGATGCATACAATCACACCGTCATATTTGTATTTACATAATATGAAAGCCACCCATAATGTTTCCAAAATTCCAAAAAACTTTCTTGAAAAATCAGGATCGTGTTGATGTCACTAAAGTAGATGTCATTTGTCTACACCGCATACGAGATCAATTTTCTTTTGGTTTTTGCTTTGTACCACTTATTTCATTTGAATAAAAAAATATCCTTCTAGATTATAACATCACTAATACTGTTGCGGTTGGAGACGGAAAACTAACTACCAGGAATAAAGTGATCAAAATGACTACTAGAAGCGGCGAATCTCTTCATCAAGATCTTGTAAAAATGTTTCACGCAATACAAACTTAACAGAAATAAGTAAAATGCCATTGAAATGTCAATACAGAAACCGACAAGCATTTGTTGCGTAATTAATCGTCTTTATTCCTGCTTCCCATTCTTCAGATGTTTTTCAGCAAGATAAATTGCAAATCGGATTGCCTTTTTTCTTGTGTTTAAGTGTTCATTTGATAAGCTTGAAGCTTTCTTAGTTAAAATCACTTACATTGTAAACAAACAATGATTTTTATTTAAAAACACAGAATGTGGCTTTTTTGTTCATACGGATCATTGACCTCTACAACAATCTGCCGTTATTGAATAACACAAAACAATTATGGTTAAATGTATGAGGGCAGACTTCTGCAACTGTTTATTCAGTACTTTGTCATTTTTACGACATACTTTCGTCAAATAGTTCTGACGTATCGACGCCCCTTCGACAAGCTAGAGTGCTGACTGATTGCGATTTTGTTTGGTATGTACCTTTATATTCCCTTTTATCCGCATGAAAGCCTTGCTCGCGATATTCTCAGTACAGCCTCCGAGAAATGATATAGATTATATAACTTTTGTTTTCAAAGGCATTAATAATTTATTCGAATTGCATACATGCATACTTGAAGTCAAGATTTTATATAAATTTAGGGTTTTCTTTATTTCTCATTTTTACAATTGAAAACCAAGGCTTAAAATTACCAGTGATTTTTAGGTGTTTTTTAGATCTTTTCTTTTCATCCAAACAGGTTCAACGTATCTTTAAATTCAAAATCATTTTTTACACTTTTCAGCCTATTTTGACATTACAAACATTATAATGGGAATACAAAGAAATGAGATGGCATCTTGTAATTACTCAGTATGGGAATGAGATGCTTCTCGTACACGTATTGTGCTTTTTTTCTTGAGCTAGCTCCAGTTAATACTTTCTGATAATATGTATATATGCATAATTTTCCAAATGAATGACTAAAATGGTAACGTTATGGACGAAAGCTCGTTCGCCCAATACAGAATTTCGTATGTAAGAATGGTTCAATAAGGTCCGACCTTTGAAGTTGTATGTGCTATGCAAATCGCTGTATATATTATGCATACTTCATTGACATCTTAAGACATTAAGATTAGCAATTTTTATCGCTGACCTTATAATTGTTAGCTGTAAGAATATCTTAATCTTGTCCGTTAAGATACTGAATACATGACTAGTGTCAGTTTAATTCTTTGTCTTCTCTTATTTAATGCTTAGGTTATTAGTTTTGCTTTTATACAATGTATATTTCCTGTGATCAAATGTTCAACAGTATAGGTATAAAGTGTTTGATAATATTCAATTATCAGATCTAACGTAGTCAGACCCGGTGAAGCCGGGGATGATCACTTTTATTAAACAAAACGTGACGACGCCTATCAAAAGGGATACAAAGGTGCAAAACGACATTTTCAGTCTTTTGGTAGTTATTAAAGGGAACTTCATTAAAACATTGAGTTAAAAGAAACTAGTACTTTCGTTGTTTTCCGATTTAAAGAAGCACATGTAACCAATAATAAATTATTGATATTCTAAAGGGGATAACTTAGTTGTCTTTATAGCTCGTCGCTTTCAGTTTGTTTATATCGTTGTCAGATATAATGGATATTTTATGGAAGCGATTTAAACATTTTTTGTACATCAATTTTTATTGAATTTGCTAAGAAATGGTGCCTTATCCTAATAAACGTCACTACAAAAAATAACACAACTTTTATCACGATGGTGAAATGGTCACCTTTGTACCCATTTCTTCAGGAGTCGTCAAAATTGTATTTTCAAAACATTAGTGTTAGTTGCCTTCTGGGCAAACGTCTGTTTTATTCAACTAATGAATCTAATTTTAAAAACTAACGACAGACTGCTGATTCATAAAGCAAGTTTGAAATAATACTGCCATATAAATAAGGACAAACTAGTATTTCGAATACGCATGTGCATGACCAAATTCATGAACTAACTTTATCTAGAAATGCAAGTTTGATTATTTTATTTTTTTTGCCAAAATGTCAAAACAAGGAACAGCCATTCGTCTGTCAACGAAAAACAACGTCATTAGGACGAGAAAAGCGAATGTGAACCATTTTACATAAAATATGACAGATACCAAGTTTATGCCAATTAATGTTTTTATTTATAATGCCAATAAATCCCAAGATAAGCACAAGTCTTACCCTAACCGTCCAGCAATACACATTTTTTTATCACATACGAACAAATAAACATCAAAGGCTGTGCAAATCTGTTTATCGGTTTATTGAGTGTGTTTATCCATATATCGTAGAATTTTAAAGCAACTAAATGATCAGAATGCTGTGTGTTAACGGGAATTGATTTAAAGTGCATACACAATCCATTTATGATCAAATTAGTAATAAAGCAAATTAAGATATTTATAAAAAAATACTTGAAAGTATTTTTATGTCATTATATAGAAGATTTGGGAGAACGTTTGCAAAAGCAAGAGTATTAAGGCTTGTATGCAGGTAGGCTACTATAAATAATAACAAAATGGCCACTGAACACTACAAAATAAGCCGTGTTATTGTTACCACAAATGACAAGATGATTGCGCTCTCCGTACACTAATAAAAATCGATTAAGATTTTAGGAATATAAGTAATAAGACACACATTTAAATAAAAGGTGCTTCTCGTTTTTTGCATCCATTTAATTCAATAAAGTTCAATGTCAGCAATTTCTTCAATTACCATCAACTGTCAAGAATATTAAATAACATATTTTCTATCTACAAACTTGTCTACAATTTTCTTTTCATCCTTTTACATGATGTGTTTTGTTTGGCTATAGATTCGTGATGATGAGTGACAAGACCCTTGGCAAAGGTGTAGATTTCAACTTAATAGAAAACCAATTTAAATAAACCTCATAGATCCAAATGATATTTAAGATTTTTGATTGTTGTACTTTGACTTGTTCTTATAACCAGACTATGACATCCGGACTAAATAAACGCAATGAAGCTTGACACGTTTGTCTGAATGCTCACAGACTGAGTGCACTCTAAGGTTTCTGCCATAACCATAGGATTCTTTACGGTGATACTTAATTTCTTATAGTTTTATTTGCATTCAATTTCATATTAATTCAGACGAATTACTTTGAAATTGGGAAGTCTCTTTCAGAATGTTGATGTAGTGCTATGGATTCAGGTTGGATGTCTCAATATATGGGAATTCATCATAATTTGACTAAACTATCCTTTCCATTCACCAAGTCACTACATAATAATTATCGTATTTATTTCAAATTGTCTCGCATCAAAATTTAAAACTGGACAATGGACTACGGCATGTGTATTTAGTTTTGCCTGTTTCATTTATACAAAGCAAGTTAATCAACCGTTTGGTCTTTTTAAATACAAGTTATTTGCGAAAAATATAACCGATCAGAAAACATTACAGAAACTAAACGGTATTTTATAAAACAATCTGGAATAAATCAATTTATCATTAAAGAATATTAAAAATGCATGTATATGCTTGTATTCATAAAGAAAGACAAACGTTTTTGTATGTTCTCCTATGTCGACTAGATTCTTAAATGGCATTAGGAAGATGAATTTGCTCGTTGTTTTTGTTAAGCAGCCTAAATCTGTCCAGATTGTGACCCCGTCTCGTCTGCAGTAATTCCATTCAATAAATTTCTCTATTTTATTCAGAATAATCTATTTATTTCATCTTTTTATATCACTTTTGTATGTGACTATTTCAAGGTGTAAATGTATGGTAAGTGTGTCCTCGTTTTCTCAAACATGCAATATCAAAATTGGCCAAAAAAAAGCATGTATGTTTTTTTTCGGATATAAATCAACTTACTTCAAAGGATAAATAAACAAAATAACCTAGCATTTTAATAAAAGGGTGGCCAAGGGTGATAGTGGTCTAGTTGTATTGGTGTGCACCTCTTACTAAGGAGGGTTGTTCGAGTCGTAAACATGTGTTCTTTACACTTAATACATTTGAATTAGAATGTTTATAGGTATACTGTGGGGATGCGGATTCTGGATACCTGGTGTCTCATATGACTTTGGTATTGTTGGAAAGGGATGAAGAAAGAAAAAATAAATATTTCACAGAACAAATTATACAAAAGCTTTTTCCACCTTGTAAGATGCGAAATAGGTCATTTCAGGCCAGATTTCGTTTGGCATGAAAAAACAAACTGCATAACTTTATCTTAGTAATCTGTTTTTGGTCATTTATTGTATATATAAGAAGGAAGCAAACAGGAACGATCCTTTCAAATGTTACATTTTAAGTGATAACCAGGTATAAAAATTAGCAACGTACCTAATGGCTGGATGAAATGACATACTCATTTTACATAGGAAAACAAAAACACAAATCCTCTAGGCTAAGATTATAACATCACTATTTCTGGAAGAGATTTACCAGCAAATTTGTTATGCATTTGTTCATCAATCTAAATTTATTGAAATCAATGTGCGTTTTTGAACAGAAAAACAGATAGAAATAAAGTGATTGATAACCTCAAAAATAAGAGAAATCTAATAACGCTTTCTAGGAACGGAATGAATGACAAATAAATTCACGCGATGACAATGCAATGTCAATAATAAGCCCAAAAAGCATGTGCTGTAAAGTTAAACTTTAGATATGGCAAACTTTTATCAAGTATAAGTTATGCATGTACGCAGTTTCAATCTAAAATTAAATAAGCTTTAAGCACTACCAAGGCGGATGAATTACGACAAAACATCGTTATCAATTTACACTCTTAATTAACATGGACGCATTTAGCTTTGCCGTCGAATTGTTTTTCCTTGCGGTCATATCGTTTCCTTGGCGTAGTTCAGCCGTTTTACATATACCTTTTGATGAACATTTCACGTTGCAGGGTTCTCCAATGAATAACCTTGATTTTGTATAAATTATCTGACCTTTCTGATCCACAGACAAACACTGTTTCCCTGAACTTTGTTTGCTGAATCTGTGTTTATGGCACCAATGCAAGGATTCTTATTATTATGGCGTTTATCGAAAACAAACAGGCTCTTAGTCTGAAACTTTACGTTATGCGTCGATGCGTGAATGCATTGGTGGACTCGTATATTGGGCGGGGAAGGGAAACTGAAGTAATCAAGACATTTATTTTTAGCACAATCATGATTAAATGCAAAAGAAATAAATATTTATAATGCCATAAAATCTCTGGATAAGCACATGTCTTACCCTAACCGTCAAGCAATACACATGTTTTTATCACATACGAACAATTAAACAATCAAAGGCTGTGCAATCTGTTTATCGGTGTATTGAGTGTGTTTATCCATATATCGTTGGTATTTTAAAAGGGTCGTAGTATTTAATCCTGTGTTTATGTGTTTATATACATGTTATTAGTAAAATCGTGTTTGTTTCCAAGTAATAACATCAGTGTGCATAGAAGAAGACCTTACAAATAGATTTTTAGCTTCTGATCTTGTCTATAACAGTTGTAATGCAATTTAATTATTGTTGATAATGGAGACAATGACATCCAAACGGAATACCTTCAGATGGAGCCCGATGGCCATGTGCAGTAGCCAGTAACGAGGCTTGCCTCACAGTGCCTTTGTGAATTTTACCTTATCTTTCCTAAATCATTATATTCAAGCAAAAGACAAAATCCGTCGCATGATCAAACTAATCCGCTATATGAAATATAACATTGGTAGTAATTATGATCGACCATGGCAAATTATTTGGTGCAATGAAATCTAAACGCAGGGTCTGAAATGAGGAACCTGGCCTTTTTATCAGTATATGTGACACATTTATTTCGCCAACGTTGATGCTTTTGTGGTAACTATGCAAATCGTATTGTTTATGTAAATGTTTTGAAACGTCATTTGTCAATGGCTGGTTTCCTTTCAATTACCTTCAGCTGTTTAGAGTAACTCATTACACATAATATATCTAAACACTTGTCTTTTTGTTTTCGAATTGAAATATTGAAATTATTTGAATTCACTTATTTAAATCCCACGTTTAACTGTTTTGATTGAGATTGCTTCAAACATATTTCGTTTCAGAATTCAAAGTATGAAATACCTTGTTCATTTCCGAGGAACAGTTCATCTTTAATTGAACACGTTTTACAGAAAGCTCTATGTCTTTTGTCCGTTTTCTTTATTCTAAAACCAGTGTACAAACAAATCTATGAAATGAGATTACTGTATATTTGATTAGATGCCATGTTTATAGCTGAAATATAGCTTTGATTAGTATGCATATGTTTGAAGTTATATGCATCTCTATTTATGGAGTTTTAGAGCAAATCAGGGTTGAAACATATTTACAGGTAAAATAGTTCTAAAATAAATTTGGCAAATAAAGGAATCTGATCATGAAAGTTTAATGCATCGTCATGTTTATGCTGGCTGTCCTAATTTTAACCAATGTTTTATTTTAAAATTTTCAAACTTTGATGTTCAAATGAAAATATTGTTGAATGAATGCAGATTTCGAAATTATCGTAGTTGTTTAGCGATATATTTTATCAATAATAGCCGAATAAAAGTGGTTTAATCAAAGCCGTATGTTGTGTGCTTTTACGCTTTGCTTTTGGTATGTTCTTTACTTGGCTTTGTGATCATATCATCGTATTATAATGAAATATAACACTTGGCTGTTTTGTGCAGCGATAGAGACGTATAAATGGTACAAGGAATAACACACTACCATTTAAACAACATATATTATGCTTTGTGTGCTGAATCAGATATTGCACAGGAAACCGTTGAGCTTTGACAAGTTATTTTCTTCGAGACGTGTTCAACGACCTGATGTCATTTGTCCTTATTGAACTCATTTCGGTATCTAATAATACCGTGGCACCCTTGTCTTATATGTCCTATCTGTCCCCTCCCCTCTCTAAACTTCAAAATATCACTCTTAATGATAGGCTTTTCAACCATAATTCGTTTCGTTGAATGGCATTTTAGTATCTTAACTAAACACTGAAACACAACGAGAATTACGAAAACATCCATACCTTTCTGAAAGAGTGGTAGTTCTTTTGATACAGGATGGGAATCGATTAATGTATGGGTTTTTCAGAGTTGTACTTTAACCTGTTTATTGTATGACAAAGACATTAATCACCCATCCTTTTAGGTTTTGGTAACATAACAGATTACGTTTAAATGATTTCTAAATCATTATTCTCTTCTCGAAAAACTCAATCAAACGCGATTATCAATTAAAACCAATGACTCCGTAGCAATTGTTTATCAAAGGTTATGCTGTTAAAATCAAATGAAATTTTACAGCAGCAGGCAACGCGTTCTTGCTATTTGTAAATATAAGCATACTTCAGTTATAGAATATTTAAGCATCTAAGTAATCAGAATTTTGTGTATAAACATGAAATTGATTTTAAGAGCAAACACAATCCATTCATGATCGAAATATTATTATAGACAATATAGATATTTATCAATAAAGACTGAAAAGTATTTTTATGTCATGATATAGAAGATTCGGGAAAAAGTTTGCAAAAACAAGCGTATGAAGGCTTGTATGCAGTTGGGCTACTATGAGTTGTAACAAAATGGCATCTGTAGACAAAAAAAACTTTGCTATTTTAAAAACACATGACCAGATGATTGCGCGCTCCGTCCACTATAAATAAGAGTATAAAGCCTTTAGGTCTCTAAGTAATGTGACACCGAATTCAAGTGCTTGTCCTTTTCTGCATCCATTCAATTCATTTAAGGTATTTCTTTATGTTATGAGTTGAAGAACAATTATTTCAAATTTATTATTAATACCAATATTATTTTACTTATGACAATGACTGACTCCAAATAAATTTACCTTTTATAATAATCTGACTTCGTAAACTGTTTACATGCCGGACACTATATACCGAATATGAACGAATATGACTTCCAGGTTTGTCCACTGAATTAATTGGGTGTTTGAAAACTATAAATATTTCTAATTCTAAAATGAGATCAAAAAGGCCACACAAAAGTAATCCCTTGATCAATTGGTTTATCGCACCGATATTTCCAACCACAACTGTGCACAGTCATGTTGTTTCTTAAAACAGCTCTGTGCCCATGTATTCTATTGACTTTTTGTTTCAATTTGGCTTTGAGTCCATGTGCCCTTAATAAAGTTCACAGTATGTGTTTGCCGCTAGACTTTTCTATGTAGTTTACATTGTATGCTATTTAATTTCGTATTTGTTTTCTTCTAAGACTAAAACATGGACATACATTATGTACGATACAGCGTTCAACGATATGTTACCTTTTTAAAGACCATCTGTAATATGTACCTACCTGATTATTTTGTCTTAATCCAACCTTTTTTTAAAAAGCGCTACAAACTTATCACGGCATTACTGTTCTTCTTTAATATATGACACATGTTCATACCCGTGCAATCTGTCAATGTCAGCAAATCCTTCTATTACCATCAACTGTTAAGAATATTAAATTTCATGATACCATCAACTGTTAAGAATATTAAATTTCATGATATATCCAAAACTTGTCTACAATTTTATTTCATCTTTTTTACATGATGTATTTTAATTGGCTATAGACTCTTGATGCAATGGGACAACCCATGACAGAAGAGTAGATTTAATCTTAAATCCTCATTCGGTTTTGGATTTTAAAAATAAAACACAATATGTACTCATACTAATTGCACAGATACAGAGATATTTTAGATTTTGTGTTGACTGTTGGGCTTTGATTGGTCCTCATATACAGACTATGGCATCCGGACAAATGAAACGTATTGAAGCTTGACACGTTGTCTGACTGCTTACAGTCTGTGTGCACTCTTAGGTTTCTTCCATAACAATAGGAATCTAAACGGCAATACTTTTCGTATAGTTTTATTTGCATTCCATTTCATATCCATTCAGATGACGGTTTATGAGGATATATCGTAAAGACTTCGAGATTGGGTAGTGTCTTTTAGACTAATGCTCGAGTGCTATGGATGTCTAACTATATGGAAATTCATCATCATTCAGTTGGTAAAACTATCCGATCAATTCACCAAGTCACTAGGTAATAATTGTCATATATTTAAATTATCTCGTATCAAAATTTAAAACTGGACAATGGACTACGACACGTGTATTTAGTTTTGCCGGCTTATTTTATGCAAAAAAAAGTTAAACAACCCTCTGGCCTTATGAATACAAGTTATTTGCCAGAAATATAACCGATAAGAATTTTTTTTTTTTAAAAACTGGAATAAATCAATGTATCATTAAAGCCGCTTAACAAAATGCATTTTTATGATTGTATTCATAAAAAAAGACAAAGATTTGTTTTGTATGTCCTCCTATGTCCTATGGTTTTGCTCTTTTTTTCACGTTAAGCAGCCTAAATCCGTCCAGATTTTGACACCGTCTTGTCTGCAGCAATTCCATTCAATAAATTTCTCGATTTATTCAGTATACTATTAGTTTATTTCATCTTTTATATCACTTTTGTGTATGATTATTTCAAGGTATAAATGTATGGTAAGTGTGTCCTCGTTTTCTTACTCACACATGCAATATCAAAATTGGCAAAAATCATAAAGCAAGTATGTTTTTTCGGATATATATAAACTTACTTCAGAGGATAAATAAACAAGATAACGTAGCATTTTAATCAAAGGGTGACCAAGGGTGATAGTGGACTATGTTTATCGGTGTGCACCTTTTACCAAGGAGGGTTGTTCGAAACAAATTATACAAAATCTTTTTTCCACCTTGCAAGTTGTGAAATTGGTCATTTCAGGCCGGATTTCGTTTAGAATGAAAAATACAAACTGCATAACATTATCTTAGTATTCCGTTTTCGATCATTTATTTTATATATAAGTAGGGAGCAAGCAGGTACGATCCTTTCAAATGTTACATTTTACAGAGATCACCATGTATAAAAACTAACAACACACCAATTGCTGGATTAAATGACAAACTCATGTTTACATAGGAAAACAAAAACACAAATCCTCCAAGCTCAGATAATAGCATCACTATGTCTGGAAGAGATTTGAAATTACCAGCAAATTTGATATACATTTGTTCATCAATCTAAATTTATTGAAATCAATGTGCGTTTGAAGAACACAAAAGCAGATAGAAATAAAGTGATCGATAACCTCAAAAATAAGAAATCTTATAACGCTTTCTAGGAACGGAACGAATGACAAAATACTTCACGCAGAAATATATAACTTTGACATATGTCATTGCGATGACAATGAAATGCCATTAATAAGCCCGAAAAGCATGTGATGTGAAGTAAAACTTTAGATATGGCAAACTTTATTGAGTATAAGTTATGCATGAACGCCGTTTCAATCTTAAGTTATATAAGCTTTAAGCTCAACAAAGACGGATGAATTGTGCACAACACATCGTTGTCAGTTTACACCCTTAATTAACACAAACGCAAATAGCTTTGCCGCCGAATTGTTTTTCTTTGCTGACATAGCGTTCCCTTGGCGTAATGCACCAGTTTCAAATATTACTTTTCGATGAACACCTGACATCGCAGCGCTATCTACTGAGTGACCTTGATTTAAAATCATGTATCTAACATTTTTGATCTTGAGAAAACCACTGTCTCCCTCGTACGTGTTTTGCTGATTATGTGCATAAAACACCAAATTAAATGCAAAGATTGTGATTCGCATGGCGTGTTTCGAAACAACAATGAGCTCTTGGTCTGACACTTTACATTATGCGTCGATGCGTGAATGCATTTATGGACTCGTATATTCGGCGGGAAAGGGAAACTGAAGTAATCAAGATATTGATTTTAGCACAATCATGATTAAATGACCCTTTACATGCCCGTATACATAGTGCAAGAACTAATGAATGAGGTCATCTATATCACCTTATTGCACATCTCCACTCACGGACGTTTGTCATATTTAAGGAATCTAGAGCGTATAAGTAAACAAAAAATCGTCAATGGCGATCCACGAGTGAAAACGGTCAAATACATTAGATGTCCGTTTCGGAACGAATGTGTCGTGGGTTCGATTTCCAACAAGGAAACGTTCTGGTCTCTCCTAGGAAAATCCTAGTTAATCTGGTTATTTATGATGTCATGGTTACATCATAGACAATCAGAGCAGCTACAAGTTGAACGAAGTACCTGTTTAGAGGTCTAACAGGCACTTAACGAGAGAAACCCATCGAAAAAATAGCTTAAATTTACCGCACTTGGACGCAATGAAAACGGAGATCACCAGATATTGCATGCACCAGTTCACAGCTGTATTCAAAATAGAGCTAAAATCTAAAAATAAAAATACCATAGCTGGATATTGTCCATATAACTATGGAATGTGTGTGCTGTCTTCTTTGTTTCGTCTTTCATCTTTTATTCTTTTTAACTAGACTTACGTTTAAGATTATTGTGTGCAGCTAGTTACATTTGAATACTGTTATATTTACGTTTCCGACGTAATGTATAAGAGAACTACTAATGCCTGGTGACCCACATTAGATTTGAAGAGAATTCAAAGGAGAATATTTTTCCGAAAACTAATATATTTACAATTATGTTTGGCATTTAAAGCCTTTGTTGGCCGATTAACGTTAAAATGAAAAAAAATATGATAACAAACGGAAATAATTAGTAAAAAAAACATGCTATTGCTTTTAAAATGAAGCAAAACTGATATAGTGAATCAAGGCATACAAACATAGCACAATTATGCTTATACGTAAACACACTCCCCAAGTACATCTATTTAAACAACGCTATAATTGCTTCGACGGCAGTTTTAAAATACGTTTGTTTATCAATCTAAATTAAGTAAAGTGATAAATAAAATAGATAGACAGCGGTTAGGAATAAAAACATCGATATGTTCATCAAATGAGCAATAACCAATTATGTTTTCAAGGAGCGCCGATCATATAAATGGACATGCTAAAGATCAATGATAAAACCTTTCATTCTGAATCACATTTTCTTGTTAAAGAAAGATAAGAGTGCGATGTCACCGAACTGATAATAATACGCCCAAAAGCATAGTGTTTGTAGTTAGAAATTCATTATCCTGCGTATCTTCTGATATGGCTGAGAAACATCACCAGCAATTGTTTTTTATATACAGTTTCTAAGTTATGATCGTGGCGTTTGTGGCGTTTGTTGAATTTATAGATTGAAAAGATTTCAACACAGCCAAGAAGAATGAATTTCATACGAAATATTGCCAGGATCAATTTACACCCGTAGTTCATGTTAACGTTTTGCCTCCGAAAATGGCTTTAATTTGAGGACGCATCTTTACTTTTCACGAGTAAGACTATTTCAGAAATACCTAATTGATGAACATTAGTTGTCGCCGGGTAATCTTCACTAATCGTGCACAGACGAACAGTGGTTTCCTTTAATACTACGTATGGCGAGAAAAAATAATTTTAAAAACAAGTAACCCACGTTACTATATTCTGTGCATGTTATGTTTCAAAATTCTGTGGATATGATATTAATCAAGGGAAATTGTTTCGTATCTCGTGTATCAAACACAAATAGGCTCTTAGTTAGGCACTTAACATATTGGTTCTAGACGTGCAAGTTAATGGTGTATTCCTATATTTGGCCGAAAAACCTGCCATTTTCCAATAATGACGGTATCATAATAATGCATTGCAGCTCCATTCTGATTGAAGAAACACGTACATGCCGTATGCCTTTTTTGGATTGCAATGTCTTATGGATAATAAGATGTAAGTGGACGAATCCATGCACTTTACAAATGAGCAGCTGTACGTTAGATGAACGTACAATCAAAACCGTTGAAACAAAACCGACCAAAACATGCTTTTATCCAAAAACTATTTTTAGTGGTTTTAAGAACTGATTTGTTTTATTTGTCTACATATTCCATTGCATGATTGGCATATGAAATACTTCGAAGACTAATAAAGTGATAACAGCTTGCTTGACACTAGCATTCATGAAAGCAAATTGACGGTACCAAATAACAGTCAACGATTTATGTGCATGTTTCGTTATAACTGTTTACTTTGCGAGCACTGACCTTTATCGTAGATACGTTTATCTTTCGGATAATTCTAATGTAACAGATTATTTGGCAATTATGTTTCAATTCTTACTTTAGCGTCGATAAATACTATCTGATAATATGAATGAGTAATAGTCTCAAAGAAAAACTATAGGAAAAAGGGTATGTTATATACTCGTTGGTTTAATCCAGTCTTTTACATGGTGAGTGTATGAGTCTGAAATACATCTCCCAAATCTCAGAAGTGTAATTCTTTGGCTTTTTTTAAGACTTCGGTGGTCAGCTATTTATTTCTAAGTCGTATACCCTTAAATTTTTCCTTTCAAAATATTGCACTTATAATTTCGTATACATCAAACTTTTTTAATATAACCCATGTTGCACGTGTGCTTTAAATACATTCAAAGACATAAACACAAACTTAAGGGGTCCTTTCCGTCAGATAATTTCTATATGAACAAAGGAGACTCTGTCCAACGATCCCTTTGGCGTCATACACTCAAATTGAGAGCAGGTAAACACTGATTATAACATATTTTATAATGTTTTATAACGAATAACACCGAAAGATATCCATATTCATTTAGATGCAGTTAAATACAGTAATGAATAAAATTTCAAAAGGTTTTATATAAATAATATGGGAGCCATCTATATGATTTTTTTTATCCCAATTTGAAAACAACTAGAACAATCGTGTCTCCTTCATCGACAATAATCGGCCTGAACATTCGAGAGAAAGGTGATATATACGAATTATATAAGGAAGATTAACAAGAGCTGTCACAGAGACAGCGCGTTCGACTTTTCCGCCGCTTTTCCGTGTATGGATTGAAGAGTTTCGGCGAAACATGCATGGATCACTGTTAGATTAGATTTCAATGCAAAACATGATGTGCTGAGATATTAACATAAATTGGAAGGAAAATATTTGAGGTGGTACGCAAACTTTAATGTAAATTCTAAGTCGAAGAAGGGGCATAATTTTGTCAAAATGTTTGATAGAGTTACCTCCTCCTGTGTACAGGTTTTGGGCATGATGGTGAACAAGTGTGCAAATTTCAAAGCCAGATGTCAATGGACTTTGAAAATATTTGAGGTGGTACGCAAAGTTTAACGTAAATTATAAGTCGAAAAAGGGGCATAATTTTGTCAAAATGCTTGATAGAGTTATCTCCTCCTGTGTGCAGGTTGGGGGCATGATGGTGAACAAGTGTGCAATGTTTCAAAGCCAGATGTCAATGGACTTTGAAAATATTTGAGGTGGTACGCAAACTTTAACATAAATTCTAAGTCCAAAAAGGGGCATAATTTTGTCAAAATGCTTGAGTGGTTACGCCGACGCTGACGCCGACACCGACGCCGACGCTCGGGTGACTGGGATAGCTCTCCTTATCCTTCGAATAGTCGAGCTAAAAATTATCAGTCTGTCTGTGGTTTCATAAATTTGATCAGAGAGACGGCTTTCCATCCACATAGTTAAAGTACACTACATAAAAGTAATCTTCTTGGTCAATACAAGATTGGGCGTGGTTTAGTTTATAAGTGTCAGTCTTCCGCCAGTGAGGTGGTTGGTCCGAAAACCATCGGGGGAGCGTTCAACTGGCCTCTTTTACGATACACCAAATCTATGGCATTATGATAAATACATGGAGAAGCTTTGAAATGTTATAAAGACTAGTTACAATGAATTAACAACAGGCAGTAAGTATCGTGATACCGAGTACGTATTTGTCTTGATTAGTTTAAAAATAATATATTTTACAACGATTGTGAAGAAAGTTATGATAACGAATACTAAGTCACTCACGTTGGTACGATGTTGCGCGAGAGCGTGTTCTTGTGTTGTGGGGGAAATCGGAGTATCCGGAGAAAACTCACTTGTCCAGCATGGTGACCACTTATCTCCCTCACATGCCCCCCAGGATAGAAATCGAACACGAGTCGCCTGATAAGAAGCGCGTGTGCTTATCACTGTGCTAAATGTCAACCAACGGTTTACCTTAATCTCAACTATTTAGACCTACGTACTACGTTAATATTCTTATTGGTTGCATTTAGATACATACGTCGTTTGGACTAAACCACTGTCATCCTTCTCTGGTTTTTGCCAATTTGATGGATAACACATCCATGCAATAACGTTATATGTATCGCGTACATCAGACACAAATTGGCTCTTAGCCTGAAACGTTATATATTGCCTCGACGCGTGACCGTCATTCGTGTTCGCTTACTTTTATGGTCAGATTGTGACCAATTTTGCAAGAGTGACCAGCTGAGTTTCTAACTATGGAATTGTAGCTCAAATATGCAGGTATACATTTGTAGGTTGCCCGATCAATGAGAAGGAAATTAAAAGAACTAATTCAATTTAACAAATAACAGGTTATTTAACGTTGAACGTGACACAATGAATAATGGCGATATTTAAATAACTTGTTTTTAGCAAGGTAGAATATTGACTAGTACATTTAAACAGATAAATCTAAACATTTGTCAATTACTGTGAAAGACATGCATTGTAAGCTTTCCCTTTTCTCTTAATATTAGTAGTATGTGCACTAAGACATTGTTTATCCATGTTTAAGATGTTGACATTGTATTTGTAAGGTCACTTTGGGATACGCCTAACCCTGTGCATTGGGAAACGATACGGAAATCGAATATGTCTCAACAATAAGAGTAAACATGATGTCTTTACTAGTTTTCTTTGGATGGGTTATTAATACTCCAACAGCACGCTATGAATGACTAAAACACGACGATTTAGAACGTTCGTATTTATCTAACGTCTGCAGTTTAAGTACAGCTTTAGTCGTATTGGAACTCTAGACTGCCCTTTTAATACGCCCCTGAACGACAACACGACTTAAATTTATCATTCTGACATCGAGTAGTAGGAGCCCTTATTTTCCCATATATGCGTTATAAGTGACACTTGCATCATGGCCACGTTAAAGCTTTTGTGATATGCAAATCGCAATCTACGAGATAACTATATGTATAAACGTATCAGACCCTTATATGTCACTGTCCGAGTATCCTTCAATTACCATCAGCTTGACGGGATATCTTATTTCATATCTGGGATCGTGCTCTTTTTACTATTCGCAAAAAATTATAATGATTTCAAGATTTTCGTGTAAAACAAAGCTTGCTCATTTGAAAATGAGTGCAATAACAATAACATAATCAAAATGCACAATGAATAGAATGCCTTGTACAATCTGCTAAAGGTTTTTCATGTTTTTTGTCTTATAACCAAATCTCTTACCTATCTTGATATGAAAGAAATGACCCTAAGTGCTTAATGAACAAACAACATGGCAAACTCCTGCATGCATCATCTATTTTGATAAAATCATTATATCAAGTAGGTATCGTTATGTTCAAACAGTCATTCAAGACGTAAATATAACGCCAATCAAACCAAACCGACGCGACTGTTTTTAATTTACCAGTTTAAACAAAACTCAATTGTATTTTGTTTAAGGGTTTCAGTATTTTTTTTTAAATCTGATCTAATTACAACAAATGTGTGTTTAGATGGAAATGTAGTGTCCAAGGATTTGAATGGGTTTTGGGTAACAACAAACGCAAAATGATTTCGTATCCACCCAAAGAAAGCTGCTTTTGTCTATCTAGACTTCTGGATTAGAATAAATTTGGAAAACAAGGGCGTAATGTGTATGCATTCCAATGCATTTGGAAGTTAGTGTTGGATGTGATAAAATAACAACAGTTAAGTACAAATATCAATTTATAATTGACAACAGGGGTTTAATCTTATGTTGTTGTCAGCTTCATGCATTGTTTTGACATTCTTTTGTATGTTGCCGTGTAGCCATATTGTTTTGATGTAACGACACAACCCCCTAAAACGAAACTTCAAACCATACTTAGAAACGTTAAGAGTGCACCAAGGAACAATATATACATGAAATTGAACTACATTTTTATTATACAAAGATATCTGACATGTAGCGGTTCTGTTTGTGATCAGCTTCGAAATATATCCATAGGCCTGATGCCATTATGTCATATTGAACTCATTAAAAAGATCTAAGGATGCCAACATTGTCTAACAATTCCTCTCAGAACGCTGCAGTCATTGCGTACTGTTAGGTCCCGTAATTTATGATGGCTTGTGACCGCTGATAAGTTTCGAATATTTGAATTTCATTTCCGAAACAAAATAGCGAAGAGGACAACTGTTAACGCGATCAGGTTATTTTCAGACATAAGTTTGTGGAATCGCCAAAGACAATTATAATCGATATTGTAATCCCTTGAATAAAAGACACTAAGAGTGGAAAGATGGAAAGATGTACGAAAAACAATATTTTTTGACAATTTTCAGTAGAATAATCCGATTCATTCACCAAGACACAACTTGTATATTTTCATTTAGCTTAACTGATTTAGGACACGTGTATTTGATTACATCGTCATATTTGCATTTGCATAATACAAAAGACATACGTATTTCTTTTTTATCAAAATGAAATTGACTTTCTTGAAAATTCCGGATCGTGTTAAAGGCATAGGCTCAAACGTCTGCACGAGCAACATCATTGTTGTTCTCTAACATTTGGACTGAATATCATTAGCATTGATGCAATGAATGTCTTAAGGAATTTAGCTGACTTACAACATGTTTGTGTTTCTTTTTCTGTTTGTTTGGATATTTAACATGCAATTCACATTATTGAGGTACAAAATAAACAAGTTGTCATTGGCAGATCTAAATTGTGGGAATGGTTTAGTGGTAAAGGTGTCCGTCTCCTACGAATAAGGCGGTTGTTTTGAGTTCACACATTGAAACACTCTTATGCCATGATTTGAGATAGTAATGCTAGGACTAGATGAAATTTGCCTTAATGATTGAGCAACGATATTCAAGTAGAACACCCACCAAAACGGTCGTTACTCTCTGTGTGTACTTATTTTGTTCTGATTGCATTTGCCATGTGCGTACAGTATATATAAATGTTTATGGAAATAAATTAAAATTTAGCATATGTTAGATGCCAAAAGGAACAGTCTTCGTCATCTTAAGCAAAATATTTCTTCATTTACTATTTTTCTCTAACAAAATAGTCAAGTAAGTAAGTTTCAAATCATCAGGGGCTTTGGCATGAACAATACATGTCCATGTTTTTATTCCGCTAGAATTTTACACCAAGGTCATATTTTGGTATACTAGTTAATCACGGGCTAGAGAAACATAGGTTTATTTATGTATATTAGACCATGCCGATATGTTATGCGAATCGTAGTCTATATGTTATTGTACATAAATGCCATCTAATTAAGTCAGCCGATCGTTCTACTGTCTTTAAATGTATATCTCTTAACAGGTCTATCTTTTGTGTACTTGCAAATATCCCTTGTGTTTACTTTGCTGTGGTTATTTTGTACAATGTGTGCAATTTGTTCCGTAGTTTACTGTATATATTAAACTTGCTTCCAACACCATTCGTTTGTTTGCTAATGCAAAGTATCACGCACCGTACCATGTTAACTTACACTTAGTAAGTGTTTAGGAACGCAACTTTTACAATAAGTATTTTTGAGTGTTGCAAGAAAATGTCAAGCTTTTTGTAATCATTTGTACATTACTTGTTGTTATCATGGAACTAAATAAATATATCAGTCAATAAAAATTGATGTAAATGATGACTGAACGAACAAAAGTCGTCCAAGCGTGAGACTAATAATTTGGCATATGCTGGGGGAATTTCTCGTCAGGTTTAAGAATAGCATCACACACTAAATCAGCAAATCTTTCAAAATAAAGAAATAACTTGGCTTGAACGAAGCTTAATTGATGGATATACAGAAAAAATCATTCAATTTTGTCATTATCTTTTCACAGCACGTTTTTAACGGCATGATTTCGATAGAAAACTATATAAGTTGGCACTTAATTCAAAAATATTAATTTGGATTGACAATTGGTGTAAACATATTTCAATAAGTGTTAACTAATAAAAACAATACTTTGAAATCGCCGAATCAACTGTGTTTGTCTAAATAGTCATAGTTTGCTCTATTAAATCATCTTAAGAAAGCAGCTATTGTATTCATCAAGTAAGTTTTTAGATGACTGCATAAGAAAGAAGCGTCCTTTTGGCTTGATAAGAACATTCATACTTAAACGCTTAAGGCAATAACAGCGCAAGCAATTATAATGGATCGATTTTTTTCTATGTGATGAACCGGAGAAGTTTTTACTTATATTTTTTTTAAATAACTGTTGAAATGGATATCATGTTGTCATGAATCATGAATTTTAAAAACACATCGTCGATCTTCGGTGATACCACCAATATTCAGTTATAATTGCTTTGATTTTTAATCCAACTGTGTGTAGAGGTTTCTTCGATGTATTTTTGCACATTGCCTAGTGGCCATGATATCTTGATGCAGCGAAATAAAACCCATGACATGTTGGAAACTTAAAACGTGCAATACCTCGAATAATTTTGTCATAGACTTTAACACTAACCAACACCTTTTACTCATAGATAACAAAATGGCAAAGTTAAAAATATGTATTAGATTTGTTAACGTTGGACTTTGACATGTTATTCTATACGCAATGCATTATGTAACGCATTAAAGGGTTACGTGTTTGCCTAATACCTTTTCTCTGACTGTTTACGGTTTATTTGTACTGTTAGGTTTGTTTCATGATGATAGTCGTTTTAACGGTAATACTTTCGTGCATTTTGTTTTGATACCACATCCTAACCAAAGACTAACACAGACAGAGGTTTTTAGAATATATCGTGAATAAATTGCGTAGTAATTTTAAAATATGTGCTGTAGTGCTATGGGTATAGGTTGGATGTCTATGTATAAAAGGAGCACATCATCAATTTGACAATGATTTGATAAAACTATTCGATCCAATCACCAAGTCACATCAAAGTTATTTTTCAAATTTTGATTTTATTTTCTAAAGAAGTTAAACACTTGGAAACACCATGGAATAAACAAATTTATTAAGTAAAGCCGGTTTATTATATACAACACAATCCGTATGGTATTTCTTGTTTCACGTAAATCAACTATTCTGTAAATTAGTTTCGTCTTGAAAAAAATATTGCATTACCCCCTCAATTAAATGTTTATGATTTCCAAGTAATTATTTGACAAAAGTCATGTTTAAGCAACCCAATGTATTTTGGCCAGTAGCAGGCAACGTGTCCTTGGAATTACAGGTTGATAAAACATCGTACGATTTTCTTTTTACATAAATCATGCAATTGAAACAATTGACAGATATTTCCAAAGTGACTTAAGTATACGTACAACTTGAATATGTTTTCAAATGTTTTTATTTACGCCAAAAAAAGACTATAACTACATTTCTTGAAATCTTAATGAAGCTTTTTTAATTCTGGGTATTTTCAAACTGATGATCCATCAAATACAAGTAATTTATGAAATGCTACTAAACGTCTCGGAAAAGCAATGACTAAGGCAGGTAATGTACTTTCGAAATGACATGATGTGCGTGGCTTCAAATTTGGTATTAAAATGCGCAAAAGCTGGTATTTTCAGTATTACTTGTAGAAATGTCACCTTTAAATAAAAATAATAAAATGATAAAAGCGGATTGATGTATATAATCACGCGATGCGGTTAATATGTATTATCTGCTATTCGCAAAGAGAGACAAAGGAGATTTTTTTTAAGATATTCTTCGTCGTGTTGCGTCTTGTTTATAATACAGCTTTGGCTAGACAATGCATCTCAAGTCATCTTTTTCTGCACGCTTACTATCTCAAATCAATCCATTTTGTGACATCGACTGAACATATGATTTTGCTACTCTGAACACTTCGCATGTAAAAGTTTCACAAGCCGGATATATGCACTATCTTATGAACGAAGTCTTGTTTTACGTGTGTCCATTTTTCGTACTCAACATGCAATATATTAATTGAGATAATATGCGGGATCCGTGTATGTGATCTTCCGAAAATGAAACCATCTAGTAAAACGAATTGTGCGTACACCAGAGAGTACATTGGGGCTGGATGTTAGAGTTCAACAGTGAAGCTTTTATTGACAAATAATCATGAAAAATGCCAGACTAACAGCCTGTTTGTTTTTCGATAAATTCGGTTAGAGGCCAATGACGCACAAATTGACATATTAATTGAAGTTTAACATAGTTATTGGTAGCTTTTAGAAAACTGGTCGATCCAAAAGTGTGAGCGTTCTAGGGGTAAAGCTATCCGTCTCTTATTGCGAGAATCGTTGATTTTCTGTATTTTCCTCTATATATGATAACGAACATGACTTTAACATTTTTACTGCATTGATATCATCCTTCTCAACTATGTTTTCCCTAATTGTAAAGAATGAAATTCTGTCTTTATTCTTGTTGTTATTTTTAAATATTTTAATTGCATATACAATCTTAAAAGAAAGCTTTGTTTAAATTTTTGATTTCTTTTATCAAATTGGCGTTGTACCTGCTGTATTCATATTGGGTCATGACAAGGCATCTGTTTACATTTGGGGGTCGCGACATGACCATTCTAGAAACAGGCTCTCGGTTTATGTTTTACAAACGAAGTTTATCTAACTGCTGAGGCAGACTGGTACAGAACAGCATGTACGGAACTTCCTTGTAGCCCGTAACATTCATCTGTTCTAAGGCTTAAATCACCACCAGTACATCTTAGAAATATTGCAAAAAAGAGACTTCACGCACACACTGAAATATATTTCTCTGTATTACTTCAATAGCTTTTTAAATAATTCTAGCAATACAGAGGATCTCCAACAAAATAACACCATTACCAATGGCCCGATAAAATGACAAACTTATTTGTACATAGGATATCTCCTTGATAGAGTTTAAAACACCAATTAACCTGTTGGAGAAATTTGTATTCTACGGCAAGTTTGATTCACAATGACAATGGCAATGTTTTATTGCTTAAAGGCCACCGGCCCATTACAATATACAGATATACAGTATAAATGTACAATTTTGTGCAATAGTACAATGAAATAAATTTATTGAAATTAAAGTGCATTTGAAAAAAAGAAAACAAACAGTCGGGAATTATATAATGGAAAATTTCCAGAAATAAAATGAATCAAATTATGTTTTCTAAGAGCGGCGATTAAACAAATCAAGATCCTTATTAAAATGACAAAATCCTTTACGCATAAACATGATAATTTGACAGACTTCAGTGCACTATCAGTGAAATGTCAAGCATGCGACAAAATCATGCGCTGTGAAGTTAAATACACGCATTCCTTCTTCTTCATCTGCAAATCTGGCGAACTTCATTAGTTTAAGATGGAACAAGAGCAACGTTTTGTCTTGTCTTTTATGTCCGTGCTTGGAAGCATTCTAAAGCTCAAAACGATGATTTTTTTAACAAACTAAAAGCATCAGTTAATACTCGTACGGAACGCAGTTTGTTTCGCCGCCGATTGACTTATAAATATATGTTTTTTCGCGAGAGCAGTACATTCAAAACTATCCGGCGTTTGAACGCTTCATGTCGCAGAGTAATTGTATTTTAAAATGCAGTTCTCGAGACATACGTAGACAAAACGAATGTTTGTTAACCAAATATGGTGATATAATATCTGGGCATTGACTGATGCTCATATGACGTGGATCATAACAAAAAGGCAGTAAGTCTGACACTTAACGTAGTGCTTTGATGTGTTTAAGGCATTGGTCTTCTATCATAAATGTCTAGAAAGTCGGAAATTTTATGTGTTACTTACTAGTAGAGTATAAAGATATTGGATATCATTTGATGACAATTTAAAAGCCCGTTTTGGGCACTTAGGGTGCAATGTCAAAATAAAAAAAACTAAGCAGAACTTTTATTCAATAAAAATAACAAATATATTAATATTTTAATGCTAATCGTGCTTTCTTTTAAGATAGAAGTCATATTGGTTTTGATGACGTCATACTGTACAGTATGTTCAATACATTATTTCCTTTACTAAAACATCGACTAACATATGAAAAGTTTGCTTTCAAGTGATAATAGCATGTATCTTTTTACGATTTATATGGAAATTGACTACTGTATTTAAAACGGTATTTATAATAAAAACAAAAAGAAAAAGAAACGTGTGAACAGTTGGAATGTATCAAATTAAGCAGCTACTTGTTCTATCAATTTGCAACCATTACTACAAAAAGAAATAGATTAAAGTCATGCAATAGGCTTGTGCAATGTTGAGAAAATCATAATTGTTCTATTAATCTCGGAACAATTTATAGCATGTGATAAAACTGTAGAATCTGCAACCAGTCCTTTTGTGCAATTTTCAAAACTCTGTAGTACAAATCAATTTAAAGTGCTTGCTGCAATATATCTCCAAAATAAATAATAAAATACGGGTGTTTAAGAGTGCTGCATCACTGTTAATTATGTTTCGTTTTTTCTGCTCTGTTTGTCATGTGGCCATGTGGTCATGTGGTCTGACTATCTTCATGCAAAGCAATAAGACTCTTAAAGAGCTTGTGCTACGTAGCTTGCCTCTACAACTTGAAAGGTAATAGAACTTGCAATCAGTGACAAAGCATCGATTTCGAATTAGGGATGATCAAGGTTTATTGATTATTATATTGAACATATTTGATTACGCAATAATCAATTCTACAGATATATGTATAAAACGATGCATTACAGACTGCTGTAAACGAACTCTTGCCATCCTAACAATCCCCTTCGGAACTATTTTATTATAATGGAGTTTCAAGTGGTAATTCAGTTATGCTTTAACTGGTTTTTGAAAATGAATAAAAAGTTAATCACCCCTCTTTTCTGAATTCTATAACATGCAAATTACATTAAATTGTCTTCTATATAATTATTGCCGTATGAAAGAAAATTTTCAATACGATTTTAACTTGAATACATTGAATTAATAATAATCTGACATGGTCATGCTATAATATTGATATGTACTTTTGCGAGCTGAAAATAACGTTTGCTTGGAATTTCGGGTTTCATGATTCCGTCTTCCAGTTTTCCTTTCTTCAGGTCACGTAAATGGCAATTTGAAATATGTTGACCCTTAAACCCCATATGGCATATTTACTTACATTTTTTTGATTGATGAAATGTGTTTATTAAATCGGCGGGTTTACTCATTCGAAGATCGATTTTAAATACTAAGCTTATCATTTACTTGTTAAGTATAAGTCATTTCCGAAGGCCATGATCGGTCGGGTTGCTTTGTGAAGGTCGAAACTTGAGAGATGTCAATGCATGTGTAAATGAGCTAATAAGGTGTTATAATAACGTTTAATAAATCAAATGTTAGTTTACTCCGAAAAACGAAATCAATTTCTAAGTCATTTTAGTTATCATATAAATACCACTTGTGTATCATTGGTCGTTTCTTGAATTGTTTCTTTGATATCTTTTTTACCTTAATGCCTATGTAAAACAAACTACGGAAACAGGCTCAGTAGCCAAAATCCAACAAAATCGTGACGCTGAATAAGCATATGAGTCATCTCATTTGCATACATCCGATTCCTTGTTGTTCTCAATTGTTTTTCTGTCTTTCAGTCTTATCTAATTAATATATTCAATCATAATAATGTTTCTCATATGGGAATGATTGTTTCAATATTGTTTTATCTTTGGAACAGAAAACTTTGAAAGTTTGTGATGCATTAAGTGTGCAATCCTAAATAAACACTTTCTTTCAACGCATTATTGCTGAAGGTTTTTGTTTGCGTTTTTCTTCAAACAAAAAATACATTAATAAGCACAATACAGACCAGTTAATATGCATAATTATTTTCTAGAACGAGCCATATCATGTGTACAACGTTTAAGACATTCAGGATAAAATTACAAAATAAATGTTTAGTCTGGACAAAAACTTATGTTAAAGGTCAAATTATCTTATTTTTGATAAATCCGATTTGAAGCCAAGCACACACAAATCCAGATTTATAAATACAACGTAGTCTATCAGATATCGAGGAATCGTCAAATGCCGATCCAAGGGGAGAGCGATCTAGTGGAAAAGCAGTTCAATTTTCAACAAAAATTTCATTTTTGCTCGATTCCAATCATTGAAATGTTCGGCTTCATGTCTTCACACTCGCGCTAAAATAAGCAAAAATAAAACTAAAATACTTTCACAAGTGGTTATTGCTCTGACTGTGCGTTCCCATTCACCAAGACCAACGTACTATATCAATTTACGTATTGGTGTGTACCACTTATTCCATTTGCAAAGACAAAAGTAGTAATGTGTCAATACGACAACCTCAATAAAAGATTTTACTGTTAAAGGGATTGGTATTCGACGGCAATTTGGAATCAAATTAATATAGTTCATCAACTATCATTTATTTAAATCAAAGTGCGTTTGAATAACATAAGATCTGCGATCAGCAATAAAGTGATCGGTAACTTCTAAATATGAAATATATCAAATTATTTTTTTAAGAGTGGCGATTGCACAAATCACCATCTTAAAATAATGACAAATTATTCTCGCAGAAACATATTTATCTATGTCTTTCATTTCTTGATTTTAATTTATGATTTGGCGTCTGTCGAATTGAATGCTTTGATAAGAACCAAGACGGATATATTTGTTGAAGAATATTTTACAGCTGTTATTTTACATTGACGTTTTAATTAATTTACGCCGCGAATAACTGCTTTTGAGACTGGTCTAAAGTATAATCGTATTGTATTGCACTTTATATACAAACACATTATAAATCATTTCGCCAAACAATATTATTATACCATTGGGATTGGCCACACGTTATATCAACATCAAAAATGGCCTTCCCCGCAATCTAGACGATTGTATGTTTGGTTTGCCAATTATACCGATAAAATATCCGTACAGGGTCGTTGTTTTATGACGCTTGAATCAAACACTAATAGGCTTTTAGTTTGAATTTATACACGCGTAAAATACCTTTGTGTGCTTTTATATTTGGCTGGAGTGTCCGAACTTTTGCAAGAGAGCCAATATGTTGAATTGCTGCTCCTAAAACATGATTTCATATCCAATTACAAGCACATTCCATACGATTGTGGGAAGTAATGTATTACATAATATGAAAATAATAAGCATAATAATCACTGCAATTAAAATAGGGCAGCTGCTTGATTGATGCACATGAATGAGGAGGTATCGAGTTTTTTAGCACAGCAGTACTCCGTACACTCCGTTCTACAAGTGAATCCATATTGCTTATTGACTTATCGAATATACTCATATCAAATGTGCAATAAGTGATCAATCATGGAAGAACATTAAACTGGTGTTCAAATTGGTGTTTACACCTTTAACCTTTTATTCGAGGATTTTAAAGATTTTGGCACAGGGATTCAATGTATTTTTCTGGGAAAATCCGTTTGTGTAAATGACCTCGCTTACAACAAGTCATAATTACTCAAACAATAAAAGCAAATGTAGCTTAATTAACCTTTGCTATGAGTGTCTGTAATTATGTCAGATATATCGAGGCTAATACTATCGAAAAAAAAACACAATTAATGTAAATGTCGTTTGAATTAACAGTAAACGTCCACTTAAGTAATCTAACATAGTTTTAATTAAAACGCATTTTGTCACTAACACTAGCTTTTATTTAATTAGTGTTTTACCTTTAATTATAATAACCAAATATCCCTTATGGTATATATAACAGTTAGTCAAAAGTATCAATAAGTTTAACATTCTCTTCAATCATGTACAGCTTTTTAAACGGAATCAATGCCTTTTAGTAGATTTATTTATAAATTTCAAGGAAATATCCAGGCTGTTTTGTAATTCAAATATCTGAAAAACGGCATCAAAACACATATCAATATTTTTTTGAAACATAAAAGAAAGTAAAACTGAGTTTTTCGAAGTGATTTCAATGAAAATCAAATACAGAGCTGTATGATGTGTTGCTCATATGAATGTATTTATTAGTGTTAAACGAATTCGATCATGATCCAGACAGCTCAATATTATTTTTAAATTACGGGGTATCGACTTCAATGGTAATTATTAACATTGTTATATTTCAGCATTTAAATCTCTAAGCCATAATTATTGTTACCGAAAATCACGGAGCATAAAATAAATGTGCACCAGTCTGACGTTAACCAGTGGTTACACTAAAAGACAATACACGCAAGCCTGGCTGCGCAGAAACGATCCTTGGTAAAAGACAAGAAACAGGAAAAAAAATCGAAAAATGGAGATAGAACTTATGTCTGAAAAAACCTCTTTGAACCAAGACCGCTATAGTTTTCGTGTAAGGTTTCATAAGAAGATGGTAATTTTAAATATAGTTGATCTTAAAGCAGGATAACATATATTGTTATACAAAATACAGTCTGCATCGATCTTAGTATGATGTAATAAACGAAAATAAAGTCATTAAGCACAAACAATATTTAAATTAATTTATTTTGTGTCCAACCATTTTCTGCAAATACTAAACGTAAGAGTATGTTTTATCTTTATATAGTGGCATCTGAAGTCTCGTCCACGCTTAGTGGAGTAAACAGTCCTGCTAACTGTATAGCATTCTCATGTATGTCAACGAGATACCTTAGTTTAAACAGTATTTATTTTACTGTGGTAGTGAAGTATTGTGATTAGTTTATTATATAATCATTTTCTCAATCACATCTCTGCTTCAAGAAAAACAACAAAATTTATGAATTATTTGCTTTACTTACAGCCCTTCATAAAATTCAATAAACATAGGGCCGATATTTTAGAACTTTGTTAAAGTTTACGTTATTCAGTCATCGTTGTTAGCTTTAAAATTGTTACTGTACTGGAAAGCTAATGGATACACTTTTGATATGCAGTATTTCAACAAGATTTGAAAGAACTGTTTCAGCTGTACCTGTATAATTCAAATACTTGAGCACATAATAAAATAGTTCACTTTTTAATATTTACATTAACACTTCATTCCTTAACGATGGTTGTTGTTTATCAATTGCATATTATATCTGAATAAAGTGCAATGGCATTTCCCATCGAAATCGCGTGCGTTTGTTCGATACTTCTGTCCTGTCATTGGGCGCAATAATACTAAAAGGCGGGGCATATTTACTACGGAACTATTTTTTTTCAATGAAATCGTAGTCAAATTATTGGCGACATGCAAAACTGTAATCTGCAGTAAAGCAGTTAAACCAAGATAAGCAACGATAATTTGATTGATTTTAATGTAGATGATTTCATGATGGATGGAACAGTTGAAGAAACGTTTGTGTTTAAAAAGGCTGTTAAATGTCAATAAAATGCAAAAACAGTTTGTTCAAAATAACCTCTATAACGGGTGCTTGTATGACGTCATGAGTGATGTCATTGAAAAAGTTTTACATTAAGCTCGATTCGGGCCGCAACATAGCTCGGCAGCTGCATTTTGTTTCCACGCCATTTTTGCAGTATTCATTCGTTTTGAAAGTGTTTGTTTTTCAAAAAATGACTGGATTACTGGGATTATTTACACACAATACCAATTGGGTAATCAATTAATTACCTATACAGTCTTACTTTAACCATTATTTGTTTTGATAACTAATTTAAGCCTGAAAAGTTTGTAAACATGTTCTTGATAAAATGTACAGCATCTTCAGCATCAGCGAAAAAAATATTTGAAATTTCTTTGTTTATTGCATACGACGTAATGAAAGCATGTCCATATAAGTCGTATGTTCTGAATAAAATCAACAGAAAGTTCGGAGGAGTTAGTCGTTTAAGACATAATTTAGTGCTTTTAATAGTCAAAACAATTGCAGAAAAAACTATTTAGTAAACACATCAGCTTGCCAGGAAAAGACAACTTAGTAGAAAATATGTAAGTTATATGTGGGTTATTTCATGTTTTGGTATTTGTATGCAGCTACATTATATGTGCTAAAATATGTTTTTGTGCAAAAGTTTGCATCGTTGACCAACTTTCGATCAGAAACCAGGTCGCTCAGCCTTCATTGTTATGATGCGGGCCCTGATAGCGCATATGTAAAACAAAAAACGGGCATTAACGGCACGTGAATTTACTGAATATTGCACGTTTTCTACCGATAACGCCCGGGTTTTTGCTTTTAGAACACCACGATAACGGACCGAAAACACATATTTTATGCAATAATACGTATTTATAATATTCTTGACCTTGAAAAGATAGTAAATAAACATATAGATAAGGACATATTTTATCTGTGCATTCATTGTCGTATAAAATTAGGTTACGATAGCTGTTCTAATTTACCCACCGTTGAGAACAACGAGAGAAAGAAAAAAGAGAAAATGCTTTTAGTTTAAACATATTTATTTTACAACGATTGTGAAACAAGTTATTACAACGTTATATCAATCACTCTCGTTGGCACGATTTTACGCGAGAGTGTGGTCTTGTGTTGTGAGGGAAACCGGAGAACCCGGGGGAAACCCACTTATCCGGCTTGGTCAAAACAAACTCAACTCACATGCGTCCAGGCCGGGAATCGAACCCAGGCCGCCTTGTAAAGAAGCGAATGCGATAACCACTGCGCTAACCGGACAACCGGTAAAAATGCTTTTGAATAATCAATTTATTTTAGCAGAAATGTAGATTTAAATGAATTTAAATATAAGTATTAAAATTCGACATGGTGCATTTTATTGTCCTTGGGACTCCACACATTTTGAACAGCCCCATTGCATACCATACCCCAATAAAATGCAACATGTCAAATTTTAATCCTTAAATAGTTGCATCTGAAGTCCCGTCCACGCTTAGTGGAGTAAACAGTCCCGCTAACTGTATCACTGTGTGGGAATGGACAACGGATATAGCTTAAAAAAATGATCAATCGATAAGCGTTTGATTTGACACATGGTCAGTTTTCTATCATTTTTTGTATTTTATGTTGATATATTTAACAAAATCGAAGAATTTTGAATTACTTGATACTGTGAAATATACGACTATGAAGGAACTATGTCTCCTCTTTTAAATAATAGCCCAATTCACTCCGAAAGTTGCATGATCGCTCAATGTTAATTTATGTGGTACGATTTCAAACATAAATCAACAAATTGAAAATAAGAATAAAAACTTAATCGAGCGATTTCATTGTTATTACATAATCTAGTAATGTGTAAAATATCAACATGATATATTTTGTTGTTACGGAGATATTCATACCTTTTGATGCCCTGGCATTGTACTGGGGATAGATGAAGCAAATAAATAACTGCACAGGGGAAAGCTATTAAGTGGACTGAGGATAGTAACGATGTATTTAGAATAACGAGACTGTTATAATGATTACGGTTATTTTTCTATACGCGAGCTCGAGGGAAATTGTTCGATGTTGTCCATATCGAGGGATGAAAGCAAAAAACATGTTGTTGTTGTTTTTGTATCTGTATGCACTTAAAACTGTTTCATTCATACATATTAGTTAACCATGATGTGTTTTTCACAAGCATCAATATCTCAATATTTGAAATACGCCGGTAATCTGATTTATTGAGTAACACAAAACATATGGCCGTATAATTTTTGTGGTGTTTGCTTTTCATATATATAGTATTGCTTTGTAAATCAAGTAGGTACGTTTTTGCACACAGCAAGTCACCAGTAAGGAATGAGATATTGTTATCAAATTTGGAACACGTAAAGCTTTTTTCTTAGCTTGGGTCGATTTTGGTATTACTTAGAACAGAATAATGGTCTCTGTTCGTTCATTTCAGTGAGAGAGAGAGAGAATGTATTGTGACCAACCCTGATATTTACTCAGCGTGCATATACGTTCATTTAGGAGACCATGGATCAAACTCATTGTAAACTAAAGTTTGCTCAATAATTTAATCAAATTGTACTCTCACTTTTTGCAGATTATTTGAAAGTTCGAAATAGACATATACATGTATATTGTATATTAACAGTGTCACTATCAATTTTTGTCCCATTTTATATGTTATCACCAGGACACAAATTTCTCAACTTTGAAACTATCCCCAGTACATAATACGGCTATCCCCAGTACAGTACTGTGAATTTCTAAGGGCATATCTTTAACAGTTTAAAAGTTACATTGCCATATCTTACAATAAAAAATAGTTGAGCTTATGCTAGTGAAATCCTTCGATTCAGATTTTTTTTATTTATTTGATATATTTCCTAAAAATAACAATACTTGTCGAAATTCTGTCAATTTTGAGGTGATCAGCTCAGATTTGAAGAAACATTTTACGAAGTCTGCTAAATCGTAAGCACTTTAAAGTATACCATAGGCCAAATTAAGCATTCAGCTATTAATTCAAACACTTGCTTCATTTGTGGATACAGTAGATATGCGTTTACACAGCAAGATCTTACCTCTGGTTAAGAAAAACCACTGCATAATTGTCTGTTTACTTATCACTCTTTGAGCTATATCCGGTGTCCGTTCCCACACAGTGTGTATAGCATTATCATGTATGTCAACGAGATAACTTAGTTAAAACAGTATTTATTTTACAACGATTGTGAAGCAAGTTATGATAACCTATACTTAGTCACTCTCGATGACACGATGTTGTGCGAGAGTGTGTTCTTGTGTTGTGAGGGAAACCGGAGAAAATCCACTTGTCCGACCTGGTGACCACAAACCAGACTCACATGCGCCCAGGCCGGGAACCCGGTCGCATTGGTGAGAAGCGAGTGCACTTACCACTGCGCTAACCGGACAACCAATAATACGAGTTACCTTAAGATGAAGCCGTCATTTTCTCATAAGGCATTTAAGATTGGATGCACTCTAGAATAGTACATGTGATTCTAACGGACGGTATAATGCACACAGACACCGTACTGTATCCACGGGTTGTTTGACAATAAAAAGAATGTAATATTTTTGCAATTGTATAGTTGTTTATACATTGATTCTTAAAGAAAAATCGTAGGAAGGTGTGAAGTACAACAGAAGTGACCGGGTTTTTAATAACAAACTGTTTTGACCTTCACAATCTCTGCATAAGCTTTCAAATATAGAAAACCAAAAATGCCTATCATCGCCACCTATACATTAATATCGAACATGTGCGGTTCCGAAATACTTTTACAATCTACTATTATGCATTATTTATAGCCTTAAACATAACAATCGACTGTTTAATTACCGAATCCATTATCTAAACAAGTATGTCCGTCAAAACTAATCATTCCGTTATCTTCACATTGTTTCTGCTACAAGTCACTTCAATTTTCGTATGTTATAGCGACATCATACGCTCATTCCAAAATGCCATCAATCAAAGAAGCCAACATCGATTTCCCGATTATTTGATTGGTTAATTATAGGTGCCTGCAATTATTCCGAGGAAAGCGGAAACAAAGTATTATTTAAGAGATTTTATTTTGCCAAACCGCATTTAAATCCAAGAATCATGATTCTGCCATGATATTTAAGGTTAATGCTTTTTCACGCGTCGTTGATTAATCGATTACATTGAAAGGCGTTTAACTATCTTTCACTCCTATAAAGAGAAATAACAGATTTGGTTAAGTATGCAAAATCAAAGGCATAATCGAATATAAACTATTGAGGTCAGTCGGTACGTTTATTTCTAATGATGTATGTAATAAACATACTATTTCTATATAAGCAATTTAACCAAGCTTGACGTACAACAAAAGTACTTTAAACTTTTTCTAAAGCTTTGTTTTTTACATACACCCCGTTTCTGTTTACATTTAATGCTTTTTATGGACATAACAATTTTTCTATTGGATGCATTTTTATTTTTTGTATACTCAAACATTATGATCATTCAGATGCTTTAATATTCATTAACTGAAACATGCTTATACTTGAACATGTCAAGGACACGTTGCCTGCTGCTGTGAAATTACATTTGTTTGTTACAACATGACCTTTGTTAAATAATTACTACGGAGTCATTAGTATTCATTTGATGATACCTTTGATTGATTTTATTTGAGAAGTGAATAATGATTAAGGAAACAGTTTAAGTTTAACGTAATCTCTATATTACCAACACCTAAAAGGAGGTGTGATTCATTTCTTAGTCATACAATAAACTGGTTAAAATACAATTGTAAAACTTTGTTTTCCTATACATGTATCGGTTCCCATCTTGTATCAAAATGTACTACCACTCTTTCAGAAAGATATAGATGCTTTTTTAATTCTTGTTTTGTTTCAGTGTTTAGTTTGGAAAATAAAATGTCATTTAACGAAACATATCACAGTTGAAAAGGCATCCATTAAGAGTGGAATCTTACAGTGTAGAGTGACTGCGGCGAGGGGACAGAGAGGCAAAATCAGACAAGGCTGTCACGATGTTCTAACATCCCGAAATGAGTTCAATAAGGTTAAATGACATCCGGTAAGGCAGATAATCACACGTCAAAGTTCAACGGGTCCTGTGCAATATCTATCGACTCCTATATATGCCAAATTTATTGTAGAATTGTTTTACCTGTAAATATTTTTCAACATTGATTTGCTCCAAAAACTCCTTTTAATATCCATAAAAAGAGATGTATACAACTTAAATCATGTAAATGGCTTTACTTATCAAAATTGTATGTCAACTATAAACACGGCCTCTAATCAAATTATACAGTTATCTCTTTTTATAGATATGTTTGTACACTGGTTTTTGAATAAACAAAACGGATTACAGACATAGAGCTTTCTGTAAAACGTGTTCAATTAAAGATGAACTGTTGAAATGAACAAGGTATTTCATACTTTGAATTCTCAAACGAAATATGTGCGAAGCAATCTCATTTAAAACAGTTAGACGTGAGAATTTAAATAAGTAAATGAATTCACATAATGTGATGATTAAAAATTCGAAAACAAAAAGACAAGTGTTCATATATATTATGCGTAAAAGGATACTCCAAACAGCTGATGGTAATTAGAGGGAGACCAGCCATTGACAAATGACGTTTCGAAACATTTACATATACATTACAGTTTGCATAGTTACCACAATCGCATCAGCGTTGGCGAAATAAATGTGTCACATAAACTGACAAAAAGGCCAGGTTCCTCATTTCAGACCCTGCGTTTTTCATTGCACCAAATAATTTGCCATGGTCGTTCAAAATTACTACCTGTGTTATATTTTTATACAAGTGGATTAGTTTTATCATGCGACGGATTTTGTCTTTTGCTTGAATATAATGATTTGGGAAAGATAAGGTAAAATTCATAATTCAAACCGTAAGGAACTGCGAGGCAAGCCTCGTTACTGGCTACCGCGCATGGCCATCGGGCCCCACCTGAAGGTCTTCCATTTAAAGCTCATTGTCTCCATTATCAACAATTAGTAAATTGCACTGTTATAGACAAGACCAGAAGCTAAGAACTCATTTGTAAGGTCTTCTTCTATGCACACTGACGCCATTTCTTAGAATAAAAACACGATTTTACAAAAAGACATTTATACAAACACATACACACATGATTAAATACTACGAACATTGTAAAATACCAACCATATATAGATAAACACACTAAATACACCGATTAACAGATTTGCACAGCCTTTGAATATTTATTTCTTTGTATGTGATAAAAAAACACTGTTTATTGCTTGACGGTTAGGGTAAGACATGTGCTTATCTAGGGACTTAGTCACATCATGAATAATAGTTTATTGGCATAAGCATGGTATCTGTCATATCTGATGTAAAATGCTTCACATTCGTTTTTGTCGTCCTGATGACGTTGTTTTTGTTGACAAATGGCTGTTCCTTGTTTGCCATTTTTGCGAATTAAATATAATAATCAAACTTGCATTTCTAGAAAAAGTAAGTTCATGAAACTAGTCATGCATATGCGTATTCGAAATAATAGTTTGTCCTAGTTTGGATGGCAGTATTTTTTTCAAACTTGTTTTATGAATGAGCAGTTAATCGTTAGTGGTATAAATTAGGTTCATGAGTTGAATAAAACAGACACTTTTCCAGTAGACAACTAACACTAATGTTTTGAAAATACATTTCTGATGATTCCTGAAGAAAGGGGTACAAAGTTGACACCATAAACGTCGAGATAAATGTTGTGCTAATTTATTTTACTGACTTTTATTATGATAAGACACCATTTCTTCGCAAAATTTATTAAACTTGATGTACAACAAATGTTCAAATCACATCCATAAAATATGTTTGTCTAACAACGATATAAACAAACGGAAAGCGACGAGCTATAAACAAAATAAGTTATCTCCCTTTAGAATATCCATAATTTACTGTTGGTTATTGACTTGTACTCCAATAAATCAGCATTGCAACAAAATTATTAGTTTGTTTAACTCAATGTTTTAATGAAGTTCTCTTTTAATAACTACCATAAAACTGCAAATGTTATTTTGCACCTTTTGTATCCCTGGTAATAGGCGTCGTCACATTTTGTCAAATTAAAGTGATAATCGCCAGCTTCACCGGGTCTGACTACGTTAAATACGATAATATGATACATATGATAATTGAATATCATCAAACTCTTTATACCTATACTATTAAACATTTGATCACAGTTTTGCATGACATGATTTTTATATATAAAATAAAGGAGTGTAAATACAAACCTTAGAAATATACATTGTATACTGGTTGTAGGATCATTGATAAAACACAACAAGAGACAAGAGCTGTCACAGTATGTGACGAATGCCCCCGATTGTGACATTGACCTATGAACAAGGTCAGTATATCAAAAGTTGATCTTGCCTTTACATGTCAAATACATATGGCAAGTTATTTTAAATTGCCTCTAAACATAAAAAATACCACCCATAGTTGACTACCGACACTGTTATGTCCTTATATATGCAGCATTCCATTGTGAATAAACACCCAAGTGTGACTTTGACCTTTGAGATAGGGACACGGGTCTGTCATGCGACACGTCGTCTTGGTATGTGGAACACATGTGGCAAGTTATTTTAAAATCTGACCATACAAGGGAAAGTTACAGCCCGGACACGACAACTTATACTCTATGTCCTTATATGCAGCACTCTGTTGTGAATAAACACCGAAGTGTAACCTTGATCCTTGAGGTAGGGACACGGGTCTTGCACGCGACATGTCATCTTGGTATATGGAACACATGTGGCAAGTTATTTTAAAATCTGTCCATACATGGGTAAGTTACAGCCCGGACACGACAACCTATACTCTATGTCCTATATGCAGCACTCCATTGTGAATAAACACTAAGTGTGACGTTGACCTTTGAGGTAGGGGCACGGGTCTTGCACGCGACACGTCGTCTTGGTATGTGGAACACATGTGGCAAGTTATTTTAAAATCTGTCAATACAAGGGAAAGTTACAGCCCGGACACGACAACCTTTACTCTATGTCCTATATGCAGCACTCCATTGTGAAAAAGTGTGACGTTGACCTTTGAGGTAGGGACACGGGTCTTGCACGCGACACGTCGTCTTGGTATGTGGAACACATGTGGCAAGTTATTTTAAAATCTGTCTATACAAGGGAAAGTTACAGCCCGGACACGACAACCTATACTCTATGTTCTATATGCAGCACTCCATTGTGAATAAAGACTATGTGTGACCTTGACCTTTGAGCCGGACACACGGATGGACGAAGGACGGACGGACGGACGGACGGACAGACGGACGGACGGACGGTGCGATTTTAATATGCCCACCTTCGGGGCATAAAAAATACATAATTAATCTTTGAGCAAATTGGGATACACGAAAAAAATATTGACACATTAAATATTACTTAGTAAAGCAAAGGTAATAACCTCAGCATTTTATAATAGAAGACAATGAATTAAACTGACAATAATCATGTATTCAGTATGTTAACGGACAAGATAAAGACATATTTACAACATACTCTTAAAAGGTCAGCGATAAAAGTTGCTAATCTTAACGTCTTTAGATGTCAATGAAGTATGCATAATATATACAGCGATTTGCATAGCACATACAACCTTAAAAGTCGAACCTTATTGAACCAATCTTACATACAAAATTCTTTATTGGACAAAAGAGCTTTCTTCCATAACGTTACCATTTTAGTCATTCATTTGGAAAATTATGCATATATACTTATTATCAGAAAGTATTAACTGAAGGCAGCTAAAGAAAATAGCACAATACGTGTACGATATGCATCTCATTTCCATACTCAGTAATTACAAGATGTTACAAGATGTCATTCCATTTTCTTTTTATTCCCCTTATTATGTGTGAAAAGTCAAAATAGGCTGAAAAGTGTCAAAAATGCAATTTTGCAATTAATGATGCCTGGAACCTTGTAACTAAGATGTACAAAACACCTAAAGATCACTGGTTAAGACTTCGTTTTCAAATGCATAAAGAGAAATAAAAAAATAAATAATATAAAATCTTGACTACAAGTATGCAAGATTGCAATTCGAATAAATTAGTAATGCCTTTGAAAACAAAAGTTATATATCTATATCATTTTTCGGAGGGTGTCCTGTGAACATCGCGAGCAATGCTTTTATGCGGATATAAGTGAATATAAATATACATACCAAGAAATTTCGCAATAAGTCAGCAATCTGGCTTATCGATAGGGCTTCGATACGCCAGAACTATTGGACGAATGTCTGTCGTAAAAACGACAACATTCTAAATAAGCAGTTGCAGAAGTCTACCCCCATACATACAACCATAATTGTTTTTTGTTATTCAATAACGACAGGTTGTTGTAGAGGTCAATGCCAAGTATGAACAATAAAACCACATTCTGTGTTTTTAAATAAAAATCTTTGTTTGTTTACACTGTATGTGATTTTAAATAAGAGAGCTTTAAGCTTAACAGTTGAAAACTTTAACATTAAAAAAAGGGCAATCCTACTTGAAATTTATCTTTCTAAAAAAAAAGCTGAAGAATGGGAAGCATGAATACATTGATTACGCAACAAATGCTTGACGTTATAATCTGTATTGACATTTCAAAGGCATTTTACTAATTTCTGTCAATTTTATATTTTTACAAGATCTTGATTAAGAGAATCGCCGCTACAAGTACACATTTTTGATCACTTTATTTCTGGTCGTTAGTTTCCGTGTCCAACCGCAACAGTTTTAGTGATGTTATAATCTAGAAGGATTTTGTTTTAATACAATCTTATTCAAATGAAATAAGTGGTCAAACCAATAAGAAAAGAACATTGATCTTGTATGCAGGTCTAGAAAAAATGACATCAAGAAAAGCAAATCGTTTGGTAGGTGCTTTACTTATTTATCGTTTCTCGATTGCAAAGGCAACTTTCAGCCTGTCGTAGCATTAATCTCTCTTGTAGTGGTGAGCGTCTTAGAGAGGCTACCAGAGCGAATCCCTGTGGAGACGGACACTTCGGCCACTATCTCACATTAAGATCTGCCAATGACAACTCCGTGTATGTTTTGTACTTCAATAATGTGGATTGCGCGTTGAAAATCTATCCAAAATTATCAAAACACAAACAGGTTGATTGTCTGCCATTTTTAAGGCATTCACTGCACTGCACATCAATGCTTTACTATGATATGATACTCAGTGTCAGGATAATAACTACCCGGTGTTAATGTATTGCAGCTTGATAAAGCTCGCCCATATATTTATATTGATGTCCTAGAATCGATGTCCTGGAAGGCCAGCTAAGCGTTTCCCCGTAGGGTCCAGAACCAACCACCTAACTTTCGGAAGGCTGACGCATACAATCTTAACCTGGCTCACCCTGGCCAGGAAGATTTCTGTTATTAATTGTACTTCAATAATGGAGATTGAGTGCTAAATCTCTAATCACATTGATCAAAACACAGACAGACTCTTGATCTTCTATTTTCCGTAGAGTATTCGTCTGCACAATATATCACCTTTTTACTTTTATATTCAGGCCGAATATCATAAATGATGCAAACACGATCTAGATCACTTCAGTTGATTTTTATTTTGAATAAAGAGACATACGTATATGGCTCTCATAGTATCCAAATAAACTATTTCGTTTTGGTGTTTTATTATTGATTTAACTGCATGCATACATCTTTTAACTTTCAATTCAAAGATAAAAAAAAATCATATAATGTTCTTGTAATTTTATTATAAATAAGTAGGTTTAAGGTGTTGTTTATCTTAATTCTTTCCTAAATATAAAACTGGCGTCTGCTAGGAACTTTAAAACTGACATCCTTACACTGAAGGTTAGTTTAGTGCTCATGCTTTTGTTGCCTCCAAAGGGATTTACGGATAGATTCTCATATCATCCTTTTCGACAACGTCTGACGAAAGGACCACTGAAAGTTTGTTTGTAGCATTGAATGTGTTTAAAACTCACGTACAACAATATGTTAAATCAAAATAGCTTAGAGTAAATTACATTCGAAATATGGTATTTGGTAAGGACATATATAAGGATATACGACTGAGAAATAAATAGCTGACTTATAAAGGAAAAAAACTAGGAATTACATTTCTGAGATTTGGGAAATATATTTTCACCATAAGCAGACTGGATTGAACAGACGAGTATTGAACTTGCCACCTTTTTTTGTTTATATATATTAGAGAGATTTATAGTAAAACGTTGTCTAGTGTTTGTTATTGTCAATTTGCTTTTAAGAACGCTAGTGGTTTAATGCAAGCTATAGTCCTTTTTTTGCTCTTCGGTCAGTAAACAGTATTTCCTATGCCGACGCTGCGGAATAGACAAATAGAACAAACCATATCTCATGTAAATGCGCTCAGCTGCGTGATAAATGGCTCTCGTACTAAGAAATACTCTCGAGCAGCTATGAGCACTCGGATAAATTGTCACTTATTAAATCGGCATGTTTAACTTTTTAGATTACATCAATAGGATAAAAGCATGTTTAACTTTTGTAGGTTTTGTTTTGAAAATGAATAAAAAAGTATTTCGTGAACAAATGATTTGTATTGATGTGAAGTCTTTTTGGCATAGCTCATGGTTATCAAAAATGCAATTTAAGTATCAAACTTTTCGTTGTATTCATATATGAATGTTTTTGTCAACGATTACACAAGCACGATAAGATGTCACCTTTTGTGTACGCATACCTTTCTTACTCATTGGGAAAAAGTACGGCGTTACATATACATTATTATTCACGATATTTTAAAAGACGTAACTTACCCTTTTCATAATTTAAAGAAATAATATAATATGGAGCCTGTTTCAATAAAGACATCAGACGTTCGGCATCCATTGGACTGCGTAATATATAATGTCAACTTCCATTCGGAGGTTTTTGTCAACTTCATATTACCAAAGGAAACCATAGAAAGTGGGTACGTACATACTAACATGTTTTAAGTGGGTGTTAGCACGACAAATATACATCTGCTACGTATAATAAGGTCATATTGGCGCAAATATTTTGTCAATCTAGCGTGTTGGGGTCCAATGTCCTCGATAAATTTATGTGAGTCATTAATGGCATGATGCTTGAGGGGTAAAACACAAATTCGAATGCAAGTATTAAAAGCATGGCATAGCCTTAAAATATTGTTATTTTCTGTTATCAATTAAAATAAAGAACATATATCTGGATTCAATAATTGAGTGTTCGAAATGGAACCATTCGAAAGATATGCCATTTAAATATCGTCCTCATCTCATAATTCACGCCCACCTAACGCACAGCTGCTGTTCTTAAAATGCATGTTTTCGTCCACTTAAATCGCATATCCATTAGACATCGCAGACCAAAATGGCATACGGGCATGTACGAAGTTTTCAATCAGATTGAAGCTGCAGATCTTGGTACTGTCATTATTGTTAAAAGGCAGCTTTACCGGCCGAATAATGGAGTACACCATTGACTTGCACGTCGAGAAGCATTCAGTTAAGTGCCTGACTAAGAGCCTATTTGTGTTTGATACACGAGATATAAATTCCTTTCATGGACATTTTATCCATATGCTTTAGAAATATTACAAGCACAGAATACAGTGGGTTGGGTAAATTGATTTTAAAAGACTGTTGTTGTGTCATATATAATATATAGGAAATCACAGTCGTCTGTGCATGATTCGTGTAGATTACCCGGCAACTAAAAGTGTTCATGAACTAGGTAGACTGTCTTAATCCTGAAAAGGAAAGGTACGTCCCCAAGTAAATTCGTTTCCGGAGGCAAAACATTCATTTGAACTTCAGATGTAGTTTTATCCTGTTTGTATTTTGAACGAATTCCATTCTTCTTGGTTATGTTTAAAGCTTTTCAATCCATCAAATTCAACACGCACCAAATCATAACTTATAAAATTCATATTTATGACAATTCCTTTGATAAAAATTTCTTGGTGATGCTTCTCAGCCATATCTGAATACAGATACGCAGGATAATAAATTGCTTAATACAAAAAACTATGCTTTTTGAGCGAATTATGACATTGCGTTACCATCGCATTGTATCAGTCAAGTAAATGTGTGTCTGAGTGAAAGATTTTGTCATTTGTCATAAGGATGGTCATTTGTATGATCGACGCTCCTTGAAAACATACTCATTTCTTTTCGATGTCTTTATTCATAACCGCTGGCTAACTGTTTTATAACACACTTAACTTATTTGAGATTGATGAACAAATGTGATGTTAAGTTGATGTCGAAACGGTTATAGTGTTGTTATAAACACTGTTCAGGGGGATGCTAAGTTTAGCCTTGAGTCACCATATCAGTTTAGTTTCATTTCAAAGGCTACTGCTTGGATATTACTTCATAAGACTTATCAAATTAATTAATTTTGTTATTTGCCACCTGTGTAATTTTAACATATTTATCCATGCATTGATCGCTGTTCAATTTAATTTAATTTGGTCATTAACTGGTTTTATTTGGAACATGGATGTATTTATCAAAGATTATTGATGAATAGTAATAAAAAATTCCAAGCTAAAAAACGAGCAAATTAAAAACGTTTAAAGAGAAGATTGGATACATATTTCTCCAGAAGCCAGCGTAGGAACGTCATCGGCAATATCGTGCGTATATCGCGTCCTGTGGATAGCAACAAGATATGCAAAAATGGGTAAAGTAAAAAAAAATGAAATTCCAAGTCTTCTCCGTGAAACTAGGTTTTGATGATGACATCCTAAAAATAAAATACCACCACACACTGAAATCAACAAGTAAATGAAACACAATCAATTTTCCCAATTGCAAATAATTTAAATATTGATAACATTTATTAGTTTACTTGCTGCGTAAGAGCAGATGCCCTGTTATAAATTAAATTTCTTCAACTTTCTTTAAGTCCTTATATTCCATTTCCCGCCCAATATTCGAGTACAACAATGGATTCTCGCATCGACACAAAATCTAAAGTGTCAGACTAAGAGCCTTTTGGTGTTTCGATACACGCAATGTAATCACAATCCTTGCATTGGTGTTTTATACATACACTTTGCAAACATAATGCTTTAGTGGGACAGTTGTTTTCTCTAGATCACGAATGTCAGAGATTTGATTTAAAATTAAGGTTACTAAGTAGATAACTCTGTGATGTCAAGCGTTCATCAAAAAGGTATATTTGAAATTGCTGCACTATTTCAAGGGAACGAAATCCCCCCCCAAAAAAAATAAAAATAAAAAATAAATAAAAAGTAAATAAATAAAAATAAAATACCTCAACCAAAGAGCATTCGACGATAAAGCTAAATGCGTTCATGTAAATTTTGAATGTAGACTGACACCGACGTTTTGTACACACTTCATCCTTCTTGGTTAATGGAGCTTATCTAACTTTGAATTGAAACGGCGTCGATACACGAATTAAAACATGACATAAGAGACAATTATTATGACAAAAATTGATGTTGATCCATCTAAAACTTCTAAAGTTTGCCGTATCGAAGTATGGAAAAGCAGAAAAAAATATGTGTCAAACTTCACGGACTTTTCGGGCTTATTAATGGCATTTCATTGTCATCGCAATGACATTTGTCAAAATAATAAATTTCTGTGTGAATGATTTGGTCATTTGTTTCGCTCCTAGGAAGCATGATTAGAGTTCTCTTTGTTTGCTTTTTTGAAGTTATCGATCACTTTATTTGTAGCTGGTTTTCTATTTTCTGTTCTTAAGACGCACACTGATTTCAAAATATTTACGTTGGTGAAAAAAATTGCTCCTAAATGCAACAACTCTTTGACAGGCATAATGATGTTGTAATGTAGTAATCTGAGCCTAAAGGATTTGTGTTTTTGTTATCCTATATACATATGAGCTTTGGATTTCATCCAGCAATTGATAATGTTGTTAGTTGTTATACTTGGTGATCTCTTAAAATGTAACTATCAGTTGAAAGGTTCTTGCTTGCTCCCTACATATATATAAATAAATTATCGAAAAGGATATTTAGATAATGTTATGAAATTTAAAAAAAAAAATATTTTTAAACGAAATCCGGCCTTAAATGATCTATTCCGCATCTTTCAAGGTCGAAAAAAGCTTTGTTCTATATGTTATGTAAACTATTTAAATTTTCTTTTTTATTCTGTTTATAATAATACCCAAGCCACATGGGTGACCCGGCATCCAGCATCCGCATATTTGTACATAATATTGTATCACTATTAGCATTCTTATTCAAATGTTATAAGTGTAAAAAAAGCACTGTTACAATTCGAACTAACTTCCTTGGTATGAAGTGGACACCGATACAACTAGACCGCTTTCTTGGAACACCATTAGATCAAAAAGCTAAGTTATCTTATTTACTTATCACAAAACGATTCATTGTGTATTTTCTATTCTCGAACTGTTGATTTGTACCTTCTGGGCTTCTTTTTGAATTTTTCAAAACATAAACAGGCTGTAAGTCTGACATTTTTCCATAATTATTTGTCTGGACAAATCTTCACTGATGTACTCTCATATTTTTCTTAGAGAATGCGAACACGATCCGTTCAAGTAAAGAAAAAAAACATACAAGCTCACTTTTATTTTGCCAAATAATATATTAAATGTTTGAGTAAGAAAACGTGGACACACGTGTCATACATTTACAAAGTAAACCTTGAAATAATCATACACAAAAAAAATAATAAAAGGATGAAATAAATAGACTATTCTGAATAAATCGAGAATTTATTGAATGGGATTGTTGCAGACGAGACGGTGTCACAATGGACGGATTTAGGCTGCTTGGCATCAACTATGAGCAAAATCATCTTCCAAATGCTATTTAAAAAACAAGCCGACAAAGGAAGACATACAAAAACACTTTTTCTTTCTTTACGAATACAAGAGAAGATATGCCCTTTGCAAATCGGCTTTAATAATTACTTGATTTATTCCAGACGTTTATTCAAATACCATTTGGTGTCTGTAAAGCTTTCTATTCGGCTATATGTTTTGGTTTTTTTGCAAATAACTTGTATTCAAGACCAAACAGTGTATTTACTTGTTTTGCATAAAATAAACCAGGAAAACGTTATAATAGTCATATTTTGAAATTTTCTCGTTTATGAATTTAAAAGTGGCCAATGGAATACGACTCGTGTATTAGAGTAACTGAAATATGTCAAATCGATGATAAACTCTCATAAATTCGGCCAATCTATCCTGAAGCCATACCACTACAGAATTAAAAAAGTATCAAAAAGATACAACCCAGTTTCGATGTAGTCAAAATATATCCTCATAAACCTTCGTCTGTGTAGATATCAAATGGAATGCAAATAAAACTATACGTAGTATCACCATTAAGAATCCTATTTTATGGAAGAAACCTTAGAGTGCATACAATCTGTAAATATTCAGTGAGAAATATTCAGACATGTGGTGTCGCGTTTATATGCGTTTAATTTATCTGGATGGCATTGTCGGTATATAAGAAAAAGTAAAAGTCCAACACTCAAACTCTAAAATATATTTGTATCTCTGGAAGGTAGTTTGAGTAAATGTTGTGGTTTTGATTGTTAGTATTTTATCGTTAAGGCTCAAAGCAATGATCTACAAGATACCTAGAATTTAATTTTGATAATTTTTATCCTTTGTCGTAAATTGTAAAAATGGGAAATTAAAAATTCCACAGATGAAAGATTGATTTCAAGTATGCAAGTAAATTAGTAATGTCATAGAAAAGGAAATCTATATCATTTCTCTGAGATGGTATCGATAACATCGCGAGAAAGGCTTTAATGCGGATTTTGGTGAATATGAATATACATGCCAACAATTAAGTATCTAAACTCAACGGCAACTTTGTTTTTTTCTAGAGACGGCAAATATGTGCTATGGTTTCCTCATTATTTACCATTAAACTGGCGCGTGTTTGTGAAAGTATATAGCATTTCAAAGTATAATAAATATTACTCTCTAATTCACCCAACGGACCTTAACATAACTTAAGCACAGATTATGATTAACCATGAGAGATTGCGTTTGCGTTGCCAAAATGTATAAATGTTTTGTATAAACAGACGGCGAGGCCATTTACGCGGAGAGGAAAGTGTAGTTTTAATGTGAATATCGAAATGATAATAAAAAATCACCAAAAACATCATTTCAGACTAAAAATATCAAATGTTTTCATGGATGCGGACCGAACCAACTTTCAAACTCGCATTTATACCCTGTACACATGTGGGGTTGTTCGAAGGGTCACATTTCCAATACCATGTTCTAAAGTTGCATCCATTCTAACACCAACTCCTGGACCCGACTCTGCATACGTTAGCGCCTTTGATGTCATGCATCAACATTTCCCTTTTCACTGTTTTTGCACAGGCACTTTCTCGCCCGTAGACTTTGCTAACGAAAAATGTGTAGGCCTTTATGAAAATGCCAGCGAAACAGTGCAAACTACGTTTATTGTATAAACAGACAAAACAACTATGATTTATTAGAACACCCTTCAAATTTAATAAACTGTCTTCGAGCAAAATAACAGAATGAAGTAGAAGAGGTATTAAGGTCAAATTCATTTAGGAAAATGCCATTCGTTGCCTGCAATAAATCTGACATCTGCCATCTTTACGTAAAAAGATAGATCGATGTCAAATATTTGTCATTGTGCGATGTTAATATTGGGAAATGAAATACAAATATGCCAAAAACTAATCGTTTCGTGCAGCCAATTCAACGTATTGCATATAGTTAAGACAAAGCATCAGCTGAGGATGCGTTTGAAAGAAGAGCAGTTGTGGCAAATTTTGTCTCTGTCTCGTCTATTTATCTACAAAGGTTTGTAGTTCTGTCGTTCGTCTACATTTCTTTCGTACACTTCAATCTTTGTAATACATCATTTTCATTAATTTGTATATTCGTATGTGTTTTGTAAATAAAACACCGATACAGTATATGTGAGGGTAAGGGGTAAAAATATGTAGCGTTTGTTTCCAAATTAACTCATTGAAAATTAAGTATAGGTAGGTTGGAATATGTTTGTATTAGTCTTAGTAAAGTTGTGAGTTTACACTAGAAAACGTCGGGTATATAATTGTTATAACCGTGCAGAAACGACAACAACAATAAAACATTTCGGGCAGAAAAGAAAAGTCTACTTGATGAACGGGTGCCAACAATACAGTAGGTCGGAAAAAAACAGAAACAAACCTCTTTTTATACTTTCGTAAACCTTAAATAGCTTTTCCCGTTGTGCTTATGTTTTAGACATTGAGGAAAATAACATGCTATAAGGGCGAAAAAAAAGAGAGAAAAAAACACATGCATTTTAAAATAGTTGAAGAAAAATTATTTTTATTGACTTATAAGCAACAATATTGAAAGAAATTGCTTAATGTACACAATAATTTAAAACTTAATTTTTACGTATAATTATATTCCAAAACGTTTGTTCAAAATCTCTGAAACTGCATACTACGACCCAAACATTATCCTAGTCCCTAAGACAATGATGTATTGGTTAGTACGCAAATATTACGGACCAGCTTTAGTGTTGCAAAACTTGCTGTGCCGAAGAATGTATGCTACACTGAGTTTCAAGGCATCATGAAAGCCATTCTAGCTCACTGGCCTTGCATTTGAAGGACACTTGTCGCCAGTCGCCCTCATCCCAAAGGTAAACAACCTAACATTCAACGATTTCCTTGTACAAGGTCAAGATAGAAAGGATACACTTGAGAGATAGATGTCTCAACTCAACTCAACTCAACAACACTGCGTACTACCATGTTTGCGAGCATTTCCTTTGTTATTGTTCACACGCTTACTCCTACATAGGAACGGTAACAGTAAGGTGTAGATGAACCGTCCATTACCTCGCTTGCGGATAAATTGCTACTAATTCGCAAACATCACGGACTAGATTTAGTGTTGCATTAACTATTAGACATTACTGAAAAACGTATGCAACACTGACTTTCAATGCAACATGAAATCCGCTCTAGCGCCTATCATTTCAATTAAGGATACCTGTGGCTAGCAGCCGTTATTCCAAAAATTGATTGCATTGTACAACTCAATATAATGTAACTATACTAACTTTGCTAATAAGATTCGGAGACATAATTGACAATACGGAGTTTGAGGGTTATTAGATTGCTAAATGCCAGTCGGAATATCCTGCCATACGCCTAAAACCCCTAATTGTTTTACTTAGAGCGAACACACGAAATGAAACTACTAATATTTTGCCTACGGCAGTTATTTTATTTATTCAACGTGAAGACAGCTAGCATTAACATGACGTAAACACTACAGACCAGATGCCTTAGTTTGTAAAACATATCTTAAAACTGTTCTACCTCTGTTAATACATGTAAGTATTGTTCAGCTCCAAAAGCTGAGTTACATTTCTTGGATATGTACCCTGCGTTAAGCATATGTCCTTTGTAGCCCCTTGTACAGACAGATACGTCACATATATTTATGTTATAGGGAGATCAATTTCGATCCCAACAAGGTCATATTTTGGTGAAATGAATAGCTTAATCACGGCCTTTTGGTTAGAGAAACCTTGACTTCTTTCTGTCTATTAGACTATGCCGATATGCTTTGTAAATCGTAGTCTGTATGTTCATGTACATAAATGTTATCTATCAAAGTCAGTCGATCGTTCAACTGCCATCAAATGAATATCGCATGACATGTCTGGTTATTTTGTACGATGTGTACAATTTGTTTCGTATTTGACTGTAGAGATTTAACTTGCTACGAGCTTCAATCGTTTGTTTGCAAATGCAAAGAATCATGTACGGTACAATGTTAACATACACTTAAGTATAAATGATCGCAACAATTTCAATAAGCATTTTTGAGTTTACATGAACATGTCTAGGTATTTGTAACAATTTGCACATTACTGGCTGTAATCCTAAAACCTAAGTTTGATTCACAACGACAAAGACAAAGTGTAATGGCTATATGGCCACAGCCCAATACAACATACAGATATACAGTATTAAAATAATTTTGTGTACTATTACAATGAAACATAATGAAACAAAAATACAAGAGCTGTCACAGTATGTGACGAATGCCCCCGATTGTGACATTGACCTATGAACAAGGTCAGTACATGAAAAGTTGATCTTGCCTTTACATGTCAAATACAAATGGCAAAGTATTTTAAATTTCCTCTAAACATAAAAAATACCACCCATATTTGACAGCCTACACTCTTATGACCTTATATTCAGCATTCCATTGTGAATAAACATTAAGTGTATCTTTAACCTTAGAGGTAGGGACATAGGTCTTGCACGCGACAAGTCGTCTTGGTATGTCGAACACATGTGGCAAGTTATTTTAAAATCTTTCCATACAAGAAAAAGTTACAGCCCGGACACGACAACCTATACTCTATGTCCTTTTATGTTGCATTTCATTGTGTATAAACACCTTAGTGTGACCTGGACCTTAGAGGTAAGGACATGGGTCTTGCATGCGACACGTCGTCTTGGTATGATAGAACAAATGTTGCAAGTTATTTTAAAATCTGTCCATACCAGAGAAAGTTACAGCCCGGACAAGACAACCTATACTCTATGTCCTTATATGCAGTATTCAATTGTGAATAAACACTAAGTGTAACCTTGACCTTAGAGATAGGGAAACGAGTCTTGCACGCGACACGTCGTCTTGGTATGTAGAACACATGTGACAATCATTTTAATATCTGTCCATACAAGAAAAAGTAAGAGCACGGACACAACAACCTATACTCTATGTCCTTAAATATGCAGCAATCCATTGCGAATAAACACCTTAGTGTGAGCTTGACCTTAGAGGGAGGGACACGGGTTTTGCACGTGACACGTTGTCTTGATATGTCGAACGCATGTGGCAATTCAAGTTATTTTAAAATCTGTCCATACAAGAGAAAGTTACAGCCCGGACACAACAACCTATACTCTATGTCGATATACCCAGCATTTCATTGTGAATAAACACCTAAGTGTGAGCTTGACCTTAGAGGGAGGGACACGGGTCTTGTAGGCGACACGTCGTCTTGGTATGTTGAACACATGGCAAGTTATTTTAAAATCTGTCACTACCGGAGAAAGTTACAGCCCGGACACGACAACCTATAGAGGTAGGGACACGGGTCTTGCACGCGACACATCGTCTTGGTATGTGGAACACATGTGGCAAGTTATTTTAAAATCTGTCCATACAAGGGAAAGTTTCAGCCCGGACACGACAACCTATACTCTATGTCCTTATATGCAGCACTCCATTGTAAATAAACACGAAGTGTGACCTTGACCTTAGAGGTAGGGACACGGGTCTTGCATGCGACACGTCGTCTTTGTATGTGGAAAACATGTGGCAAGTTATTTTAAAATCTGTCCATACAAGGGAAAGTTACAGCCCGGACACGAGTTATTGAGCCGGACACACGGACGGACGGACGGACGGACGGAAGGACGGACAGACGGACGGACGTTGTGATTTTAATATGCCCACCTTTGGGGGCATAGTTATTATGAAAGTGACTCAAGAATTGAATTCTACACACTTGTTTATCAAACTAGATATTTTGAAATGAATGTTCACTTGAAGAAAAAAAAAAGCCAACAGGAATAATGGGATCGAGCATTTCCAGAAATGAAATAAATCCAATTATGTTTTCTAGGAGCGGCGATTGAACAAATAAAGATTCTTATTACAGTGACAAAATCCTTTACGCAGAAACATGATAATTTGACAGATTTCAGTGAAATGTCAATAGCATGCCTCAAAAGCATGCGCTGTGAAGTTAAATACACATATTCCTTCGTCTTCATCTGCAAATAGGACGAACTTAATTTGGGCAAGATGGAACAACAACTACTGTTTGTCATTATCTTTTATTTTCATTCTTGAACAATATTTGAATATTAAGTTAAACCCGCTGAAGTTTGTACAAACTAAAGTAATCAGATTATACTCGAAAAATTAAAAACGGAACGCAATTACTTTCTCAACTGACTTTAGCAACGTTTCTGGCGTTTTTGCGAAGGCAGTATCCTCAAAACTTTGCCTCCGTTATTCTAGAGAACGTATATTTGTTCTTCGCTAACTATCCGGCGTTTGAACGCTTCACGCCGCAGAGCAATTGTATTTTAAAATGCAGTTCTCGAGACATACTTAGACAAAACCATTGTATTTCGTGTATATTTCTTCTCCAAATATGGTGACATAGTATCCACGGAAAAAACTGTGGATCTTATGGCGTGGATCAATCACAAAAAGGCAGTTAGTCTGACACTTAACGTTATTCACCGATGCGTTAAAAGAATTGGTGTTCTGTTATAATTGTCTAGAAAGTTTGGAATGTTATAAGTGTTTCTTGTAGAGTATCAAGGTATTGGACATCAATTGATGACAATTAACATGCACTTTTTGGTCACTTAGAGTGCAATGTCAAATAAAATTAAAAGAACTAATCAGAAAGTTTATTAAAAAATATAGCAATGTATTGATATTTATATTGCTATCTTATAAAGTGTAACGTCATACTGGGTTTGATAACGTTTTGCTGCACAGTATGTTCAATACATTATCTCCTGTACTAAAGCATCAAGTAACGTATCAACAGTTTGTTTTCAAGTGATAATATCATGTATCTTTTCACGATTTAGATAGAAATCGACTGCTGTTTTAAAATAATAATAATAATAATAATAATAATAATAATAATAATAATAATAATAATAATAAAAATAATAATAATAATAAAAGGTAAACGTGTGAATTATTAAGATGAATCAAATTAGCATCTACATTTTCCATCATTTTATGACCATTACTACAAAAAGAAATAGAGCAACAATTTGCAATAGGAATGTTCACTGAAAAAAAAATCATTATTATTCTATTATTCTTTGAACAATGTGTATCTCATAAAACTGTGATAACACTGCAACCAGCCTTCTGTGCATTTGTTTTCAAACTTCTGTAGCACAATTATATCATGAATGCCTAAAGGAATTTACCTCTAAAGAAATTACAAAATACGGGTGTTTTAGAGTACTGCAGCGGAGAACTTTTCAGACAGGTTGAACATGAATGAAATAAATTTGGAATATAAATGCACACTATCTATGAAATACACTTGGCGCTTTACGTTGTGCGTTTGTTTGGTAAAGATGAATATCTTGTTGATTGTCAAGAGGCGGGCTATAACCTCACATTCTCGAACTTTCTGGCTATAATATGAAAGTAATAGCACTTGCAATAAGTGACAAAGCATCAATATCGAAATAGAGATGACCAAACTAACTAAATGGTATAAATACAAATATATTGCAAACTTAGGACAGCAAATCACTGCACTTTGACATGCAATACTATATAATTTATGTAGTTGAGTCATTTGCCATTGTTAAAAAGATGTCGTTTTTTTTCTTGAAACTTTTAGTTTGATTTGATTGAAGTGATGATAACTACATGGAAACGCCCAGTAGTCATACACCCAGTTTAGGAGCACACAGGAAGAGCCAAAACGACAATAAGCTAGAGACACAAATATATTAACACCACATGCGGAAATACAAACACCAAATGCCATATGACATCACAACACACACACAAACACGACTTTAAAACTCTGTAGATGATTGATGTGAAATGTTGTGTACATTTTGTAATGGTATTTTGTATTGTTACGTTTTTTTATGTGTTTAATGATTTGAACGCCAAGAGACATTTACTTGACATATATGTTTACAATCAACTGTATTTAATGGACGTGTAGCATACGAACAAGCGTAATACATAGCCGCTTTAGGTATTGTAGTAACTTTAAAAAAATAACAACCACTTCAGACCGCGCTCTTTTTCATAATATTGAACTTTAAATACGCCATAAATGAATTTTACAGAAATGGGTTCGTGATAACTGAAACGATGCAATACAGTTAAAAACGAACTCTTGCCTTCCTATTTTCATTAACGGTGATTTACAAGTTGTAATTCAATCATACTTTAACCGGTTTTTGGAAATGAAAGAAGTTAATCTCTTTTTTGAATTTTGAAATATTCAAATTACACAAAATTGTCTTCTATGTTAATATTAACGCATCGAAGAAAATTATCATTACGAATATAGCCTGAATAGTTAGGCCACATAATCCGACAAGGTCATGCTGTAACATTTAAATGTACTTTAACGAACTGAAAAGAACGTATCCTTGGCATTTCGGGAGTTATATACTTCCATCTTTCCGGTATGGTCAAGGACATTTTTTCATATGTTTAAACTTAAGTATCATATCACATACTTACTTACATAATTTAGATTGATGGAATGTGAAATAAACGAAATTGAAACGTCGGGTATACAAATACGATGATCGCTTTTAAATATTTAACATAATGTACATACCCATATGTTTACAGGTCGAAACAGAAGACTAGCCAATACATGTCTTGAATATGTTAGTAATGAATAAGCATAGAGTTGATTAAACCCAATGTTATACTACTCCGTTAAACAAGAACAATTTCTTCGTCAAGAATAAATCATATGGAGATCATTTATTTATTATTTGTCGTATCTAGTCTTAATTTCTTAGTTCTAGATGCTCTAATACACCAATATCGTGACACCGAAAGAGCATACGAGTCACGTCATTTGCAGCAATTCTATTCATTGGAGTTCTCAATTGATTTTTATTGTTTAAATCTTTTTTATCTAATCATAATTATGTTTCCTTTATGGGTTTTATAGTTTTAATATTGTTTTATCTTTGTGCAAGCATACTGCGAAAGCTTGGTATACATTTTAACAAAACATGTCGAAAATACTACCTATCTATCAATACATCGTCGCTTTAGCTTGGTCTGCGTGTTTTTACTCAAACAAAATATATTAATTGGCCTATTATTGATAATTAAAGAGCAGTTAATATTTACAGTTCTTTTATAAAATAAAATTTCTAGAACAATTCAAATTGTGTGTGCATTGTTAAAGACATTCGGGATAAAAGAACAACAGTTATAACTGGTCCGAACGCAAAACTAACAGCCTGTCCGTGTGTTGATTAATCATATAAGAAGCCAAGCACACACAAATCCACATTGATAAGTACAAAAAATATAAAAAATCAAAATTAAAATTCTGCGTTTGAAATCTAAGTGATCGATAAATTAAAGAAATAAAATATATCAAATTATGTTATCTAATATGAGGGGCGAATAAACATATCGACTTCTTGAAGAATGACAAATTATTTACGCAGAAACATAATAATCGATAGATGTCTTTCACCTCATGTTCTTAAATAAATGTTATGCTTTAATCTGGACTAAGACGGATATATTTGTTAAAAAATGGCACATCGTTAGTTTAATCGTATTTTACTGTATATAATCCTTTTTATGTCCCTTCTATCAAACACAAAAAGGCTCGTATTCTGACTTTTAACTTGCGTGAAAAACATTTGTGTACTTTTATATTTGGCCGGAGAGTCTGATCTTTGGCAAGTGTACCAATATATTAAACTGCTTCTCATAAATACTACAATAAAACATGAAGTAGTAACCATTAAAAAACACATTTCATAACATTTTGGGTAATAATGTCTTACATGATATGAAAATTATACGTATAAGAATCAATGCAATTAACATAGGGCAGGCTTTCTAATGATTCACGTGGGTGAGGAGAGGACGACAATTGTTTTAGCAAAGTTCACTAAAGAGAATCCATACTGATTATTGATTAATGGAAGAAATCCAATATATATTTTTAAAAAGTGATAAATGGTGAAAGAACATTGAATTATGTGTTCAAATAGGTTCGTAATCTCTAGATTTTTAAGCAATGCATTTTTCTGGGCAAGTCCGTCTGTGTAAAAGACCTTCCTTACAGCAAGTATCAGTATGTGTCTCTTTAAGTCATCTTAACATTGTTTTAACTAATACGCATTTTGTCGATTGCACTAACTTAAGTGATTTTGCTTTAGAATATAGCCAAACCTCCCTAACGGTATATATAACAGTTAGTCAAACGTGTCAATAAGTTTCTCCTTCAACATTCTATACAATCATGAACAGTCTTTCAATAACACGGAAACAATGCCATTTATATACATATAATTAATAATTCAATGACCTGTCTGTTTTTTATTATTGCAATATCGGAACAATGGCTAAATTTGGCATACACCAACACACATATATATTATTCCGAAACATAAAAGAAGGTACAACTGCATTTTTTATTCGAAATGAATTCAATGAACATCAATAAAAGAGCAGTAGGAACTTATTTCTTGCTCGGAGGAATGAATTTATTAATGTTAAACAACTTTGAGCATACTACAGGCAGCTCAATATTATTTTTAAAAATACAGGGTATATACTTAAATGATTTATAAGTATTACCATGGATATATTTCAGCCTTGAAATATCTAAGCTTTAATCTTTTGTGATTGATTCTTCAATTTCACGTTTGTATTTGCCTTACTTTACATAGTACTTATTACCATTTATTTACAACAAAATGTCAATGCCCTGGGAATTTTTAATTTCATAGAGATTTGTCCGAACTTACAACGATTAAAATGTTGTGAATTAACTGTGTTTCTTGAATAAAAAGATATTTTAATAAGCTACTTATTTGAATGCACTATTCACAACTTGACTCACTTTTCGTGGAACCTTTGAAGTGAGAGTCTTCATTTTGACCCTACAAGGTTGACGTAAACAAATAATATTAGTATTGAGTTTCAATGATATACGGTTAAGAAAGGACAAAGATCAAACCAATATATTTGAATACTTAAGAAGCCTTCTAGAAATGAACAATCAATATATCATTCTAAACGTCCAGTTTTCTTTTGTCAATAAACTAATTAACAGCCTTCGAATATTAAGTCCTGACACTCAATTGGTTAATATGTGTTAAGAACTATGGAAGCTTATTTGAATTCAATACAATATTCTACCGTAAATAAAGTAACCACTAATTGAATTGGATATAATACTAAATATGATACTTTGTAAAATACTACAGAACGTATAAAGCAGAAATGTACAAAGGGAAAAACACGTCTTACCTCCCCAGCCTGTCAGGAATCCATTTTGTAAAGTCAATGAGGAGAAAGTCCCAAGATTGACTGACAAAGGTCCGGTAATTTCTTGGAAGCGCGGTCAAAGATTACAAGGACAAAGGCTACAGACAAGAGCGGTGCATGAAGGATTTAAACCCCGGGAGAACAATCCTATGAGGGTAAACCAGAAATTTCAGCGCCCACAAAATGTGCCTGTGCAAGGGGGTTTACTAGGGCGACATCGGATAAACAATCAAGGTTCAAAAGTTCAGAATCTACGTGGACAAATAATCAACCAGAGGATAAATCGAGTGCCAGGCAGGAACCATGATAGTGGTTTTAACTTAAACGTTCCAGTTTGGCAAAATAAACATAATACAACCTACCGAAGAGTAAACTACAATACATCAACTTTGACTAGATTTACCAAGTTGCCCGATCAAATGAACAAAAATGGTATTCGAAATAAGCAAAATGGTAACATTCCTCGGTTACCGAAAATCGCGGAACATAATGTAAATATGCACCAGCCTAACGTTTACGTCAAATCAGAGGTGACACTGGAAGACGGTACACGTAAGAATGCGCAGAATCGAACCTGGATAAAAGACAAGACATAAGAAAAAAGTCGAAAAATGGAGATAGAACTTATGTCTGAAGATAACCGCTACAGTTTTCGTGTAAGGTTTCATAAAAAGAGTTATTTTAAAGAAGATGATCTAAAAGCAGGATGACGGAATGTTATTATAAAAAAAATATAGTCTTCATTGATCCTAGTAGGTCGTAATTAACGATAATTAAAGCTATTATGCCAAACAATATTTTAATTCATGTCTTTTGTGTCCTATCATCTTTTGCAAAAAAAGCATTGTTTACTATGTATTTGTATGTTATAAACGTAGCATAACAGTATGTTTTGTTACTGTGAATCTTAGCGTTGCAATAAATGTACACGTTTATAAAAAAATGTAAATTACGATTACAATTACATTATTACAGATTATAGAATACTTTGAATAAATTTATTGTTTTTAATCAACAATAGGTAATGCTATCAGATGTTTATCTAAATGTACATCTATTCCTTGAGTGATTATGGACATGAGCTAAAGAAATTGCTGATTCTGCAAAAGAAAAAAACTATATATATTTTCGATAATCAGCTAAGAATATTTCGCAGCAGTGCTGATATGATATTGTTCCTAAATTGGCGTACAATTGAGATCAATGCATAATTGTATAACAGCTTAGAAATACCAAAAAGGGAAGTAATAAGCAGTAAAAACAATTTACGTGTTGCTATATTATACATTTGCACTTGAAAAGATAAAACACTGTGTGATAAAACATTAACAATATGCTACAACTATGCCGTACTAAATTCGTACATGTCAAAACTTTATTTCTTACCATGTAATACATTCGTTGGATTCGGAATCATCTTGATTAATGGAAGTAAACTATTGATAGAAGTTTTAGTATGTCATTCCCCATTAAACTCAGCCTTAATTAAATTCTCGAAGTCATTTAATGACCCGTAGGGAGCAATAAATACGCGAATCTATAAAATAAATTAAAAGGCGTGTTTTATTGTGATCGTTTATTGACAAATATTGCAACACTTTCGATGTGTTAATGCCGTCACTAGGGTATGGTGCCAGTGGTCTCCCTACCATTCAATAATCAGTCCTACTTACTGTATATCATTGTCATGTATATCAAAGAGATACCTTAAGCTACAGCTGTCATTTGTTAATAGCCCATTTAAGATTGGATGCACCGTAGAATAGTATATATGATAATAACGGACGGACCTACACACATACAACTTACTGTACCCACGGGTGGTTTGATAATAAATATATTTGCAATTACATAGTTCGTTATACATTGATTTTTCAAGGGAATCGTAGGAAGGTGTGAAGTATAAAAGTAGTGAGCGTGCGTTTAATTACAAACTGTTTTTGACCTTGACAATTTCTGCCCAAGTTTTCACGTAAAGAAAAAAAAGGTTCTCTTCAAGTTGGTTCAAGGTTGTCTGGTTAGCGCAGTGGTTAGCTCTAAACGTAAGACCACACTCTCGTGCAACATCGTACCAACGAAAGTATCTTAGTATATTAAGTCAATTCAACTTTCTTCACAATCATTGTGAAATAAATAGTATACGTATCATTTTGAAATATCATTCTGTGTTAGATCTTCGATATTTACTGTTATCGGATGTTTATTTATCCACATGTATAAAAAGTTATATGCATTCATGTATAAATGTAATTGGAAATAAAGTTTAAAAGCAATAGTTACCTATTTTTACCGACAAGTCAAACAGTTTAATTATTTTTAATAAACGACTTAAACGGATATACAAAAACCAAATATTATGAAAGTAATGATGGTTTGAGAACAGCCATTGATCAACAATTTTGTTAAAATTTGACAAAGATCTAGATATATGCAATGTTTCTATTGCGCTTCTAACAATGTATTTGAAATAAACGTATACCTAAATTACCAAGGTTTTAACATTGGACAAGTGCATTTTAGTATTTGTTACCAATGTATTCAATTTCCCATGGTCTACGTGTGAAAATACACATGTATAACAGAGATTCGGATGTTTTGTTCGGTGCAAAAATTAAGACTGAAAACTGTATTAAAACAAAACTCATATTAATCATTATTATTTTGAAACAGGGGCAGATATTGAGAAATAAAAAGAAAACTGATTATCATCTCCTCCTTCACAATAATATCGAACATGTGCCATTCAGAAAAAACTTTCGCAATCTACTATTATGATATGTTTATAGCCTTAAACACAACAATCGACTGTTTAATTATCGAATCAATACTCTAAACAAGTATGTCCATCAAAACCAATAATTCCGTTATCTTCACATATTTTCTGCTACAAGTTACATCAAGTTTCGTCTTTCACAGCGACCTCATATGCTCATCCCAAAGCGCCATCAATTAAAAAGCCAACATCAATTTCCTGCTATTTTTGATTGGTTAATAGTATGTGCCAGCAATTATTCATAGGAATGCGTAAACAAAGGATAAGTTAAGAGATTTTTATTTTTCAAACTGCATTTAAATCCAAGAATCGTTATTCTCCCATGATATATAAGGTCAATGCTTTTTAACGCGTCGTTGATTAATCGATTCTATTGAAAGGCGTTTAACTATCTTTTACTCCTATAAAGAGAAAGAACATATTTGGTTAAGTATTTAAGATCAAAGGTATAATCGAATATAAACTATTGAGGTCAGTTGGTACGTTTCTTTATAATGAAGTCTGTAATAAACGTATTATTTCTATATAGGCAATTTATCCGAGCTTGACGTACAAAAACCATTTCTAAAGCTTGTTTTAAAAAAAGTCTCCTACGTGTTAACTAACATGTCATAATTTGCTATGGACATATTCAATGTTTCTATTTAATTCATTATACTTTGTTACGTCATTTGTGATGTTTAATTGTGAGCACGTAATTGTCAAATGCTAGATGTGTTTTAAGAGGATAATAATTAGGTATAGTGTCAGTAGTGGCAAATTCGATAAGGTATCTCACTCAAGACCACGAGGTTTCCAAGTTGTTCACCAGACTAGATCGTAATACTCTGTGTAATTGGGATTGGATTTCTAGAAAACCCCAAAATAGTCCAAGGTTTTGATGCCTTTCTATTTCGCATATCGCAATTCTCTAAGGTCAGGACAGGTACCAGGAATTCAACGGTTGAATCCAGCTTTTTTGACACTGTGACGATTAAGTCCTTCATCAATGAATGGCACCTCACCTGTCATTTCCTGGCATTACATCAACCGGTAGCTGTGTAACAGCCTTAAATAAGAGAAATCATTAAAAGCGTTAACATGCTGCCGTACATTAAACACATCAGTAAGTATTGCAGTTCAGAATGTTCATGTAACATAAATTTATATGGTTTTGTTTTACTCCTTACTTCGATGAGACAGAGAATAAAATATAAGCTGCTGAGTATGCAGCTTTATCTTCACAAATAGCTATGGATATAAAATAATTTTAGCGCATTTGGGCTTGGTTAATTGTGGCCACGTAGCAATGAATTTAAAAAAGAAAATAACGGCGAATATTGTTTATCTGTTAAATATCTGTCCAGTATCATTATCAGTCTGGATTTCCAGCATGCTAAAAGACACCCATAGTTTGATATGATTATGAACAAAAAAATATTATGTACATTTTATATGTTTTATATTCTAGTATAAGGAACCCTATTTGTCTTGGAAGGAAGTTTGATAATGAATAACTTATTTAAAACAAAATTATTATATTTTAAAGTTTATACATAAAAAAATAGATACGTCCCTCACATAATCGTATATACAAAACGAAACTGAACGAGTAAAACAAACCTATAAACACCGCATGAAGATAACAAACGCATCATATTCTATAGTAAAATCGATAAATCCCCACGGGAATCGTTCTTCTCTAGAACAGTTCAAGAATGAAGTGCTTGGGCATGCCAATAAAAACTTCAAATATGAACCCTGTTTAGAGGAACAAGGTATGGGCCCGAAAGACATTAACCGAGGCGAAACATACAGACAAACCATGCAGCTAAATAGCTCATTAATAAATTTTGAGAATAAAGTGACACTCGTATTCAATTTCAATACGTACACATGTATAACAAACATTAATTTTGAGTGACAAACCTTCAACTGCTTACTAAATAATGCTTTCATGGAAAATATCAATTACTGATAACAATTTTATAACTGTGCATTTAATAGCTGAAAACACAAAAATATTAAATGATTGGTGAATGCTAAAAGATTTACTGTGATATAATATCATCTCATAAGGAAGAAATTCCGTGTTTTCTGCACATTTCTTTAAAATTAAACACAGTATCCTTCATGAGAACTTTTATTATACTTTTTGGTAAATTAAAACAATTGTATTAAATATGGTAAATCTCATTTGGGAGTAATAGTGCATCTTTAACACATTGTAATGGTCAGTGGGACACTTGGTGTTCCAACGTTTTTATATGCACCTAATCTCATACCAGCCCCAACTTTTATCAATAATTCAACAATTAAAAAAAGGACGAAGTTTCACAATTTTACGGCTTGATGGCAAATTATCGACGTTAACATTTCCGTGAATCTGATTTGGATGTTTAACATATTTAAACATTCCGAATTAAAGACAATTGTTTACGCACTTAAGATTAAACGGATTGCATTTTGTTATCAGTGCCTTTTGATTTTCTACGCATTTGTTGGAAAACGGTCCAAAAAGAACTTGTTGACGCAACAATTGTAATCTCTCTATCCATTAAATGTTATAGCAACACAGCCTTTCTTAATGCGCATTGAGGTACATACAACTGTAAATAATCAGATCATGTTTTTTAGTAAACGTTTTGTTGTTTACTCCATACCTACACATTATTTTCTTTCGTCTATTAAATCAGTTATTTTCTTACATTAGCCTGTACTAGAGGACAGCATAGTTACTTTTCTCTTCACACGTGTTAAACATGCACAAGTCTATATAGAAATAACATGCGACATCATCGATGGTACTATTGTAAGCATCATTAACTGTGTTCGTGACATATTTTTTCTCTTAAATAATAAATTGAATTTGTCTTTACAAACACAGTTGAAATAGCTTTCTAATGACGTTGTTCAGCGCAATCATTCAATTATACGAACAATTGCAATCGTTTTGAATGATATTAGAGCTATAAGTTTTAAGTTTTAAGATAATGACTCAATAATAAGTTCTTCCAGTGAACTGCTTTCGAGACATGCATTTATATTAAAACTGAGAATAACAGTCTGTGCTGTTTAACAACTGTAACAGGGCAACCTTATGTTAAGTTATATTTTATCAAATTCACTGAAGCTGTATCTAGTTCATCTTACACGCCCTCAGCAACTTACAGTGTAATTAATATCATCAACACAAATATAACAGCGCCAATCAATGGAAAAATATGATGTGCATGAACAGGGGCATTTGGTTTGTACTATTTACTTCGTGGCTTCTGAAAACAGATTAAAATTCCGTTCCAAACAAACGATAACTTCCTGAGTATTCAATAAATAAATTGAAATGTTCGCCGTAAATTTCGGAGTTGTATATAATACACATTTAAATTAAGCGACTGGTTATGTTTTTTAAATACACAGTAGGAAATTACATTTTGGAAAAAGATTAAATGACTCTACATCATACTAATATAATAATCTGGGCCTTACATCAGAACACAATCAAACGTTTTGCAAGGAAAATATGCTCTTAGCATTTGAAAAAGCATTGTGTTTAATTATTTGTTTAATGTTTTGTGCAGTTGTAAGTAAGACTCTGGACGTTTGATTGGTAGGAGTAGTCAAATATGTTTAACTAAAACGCGTTTGCTAAAATATGCAGTTTATGTAAGGTTGTTTTAGCAACACAATAGAATACAATTAAACAGCCTTTACTTGCAAAGAAACTAGCCGTTGATAAAAAAAAATGCACCTACGCATTCCAATAAGAAACAGTTTAGCTGGTATCTTTTACATGATACTACAAATTGCAAACTCTATACAACGCTGTAAAAGTTTTCTGTATCATACTTGTGAAGGTTACAATATCTACTCTATTAATAATAGTTTTTCCCCACAGTTATATTTCAATTGTCCACATGGGCTCTAGTCAAATTATAAAGTTATGAGATGGTATAAAAAGGTTGTTTGTACACTTGTTTTAATAAAAGAGATCATAACTACATATAGTTCCAGCTTTCTGATAAATATTATCAAATATATTATGTGAAATGAGATATTCTTTACAGTTGACGGTAATAAAATGAATAACAGACATGGACAAATGACGTTGGGAAACATTCATATATAAATTACAATTGATAGGGTTACCACAATAGCATCAACGATGCCGTCATAAACGTGTCACATATACAGATGGAAAAAAAATGAAATAGTTCAGGCCAATACACTTATTAAGTTAACAATTTTATCACAAAAGAGAAGAATCAGATTCCTTTATAACAGACACGTGTACTGATACATGTACTAATAAGGTCAGCAATAAAAGTTATTAGTGCTAACGAGTTAAGAGTCATGATATATATCTAGCGATTTGCAAAGCACATACAAACTCAAAAGACGGACCTCATTAAACCATTCTTACATACAAAATTCTCGATTCGGGGAACGAGTTTTTTCCCTAACGTTATCGTTTTAGTCATCCCTTTGGAAAATTATTCCTGTATACATATTATCAGAATGAAATTATTGGCACTAGCTCAAGAAAAAAAGCGCAATACGTTAACGATATGCATCTCATTTCAATACTGAGTATTTACAAGATGCCATCCAATTTGTATTTTTATTCCCATTTGTTGTCTGTTCAACGTCAAACTTAGGCTGAACTGTGTTAAACGTTTATTACATTGAATGACAGCATAGACCTGTTAGGGTTAAAATCAAAGGTCAACAAAATACCTAAAAAAATGATAGGTAACTTTGAGCTTTCGTTAAATTTTTTTTTAAAAAATAGCAAAAAACTTAATAGATAAGCTGGATATTCAAGTTTCCAAGTATACAATTCGAATAATCTAGTAACGCCTTTGAAAACGAAAGGTACTGAACATGGAAGTTGCAGAAGTCCGCCTCGAAACATACAACCATAATTAGTTTGTGTTATGTAATAATGGCGGATTGGTGGAGAGGTGAAAATCCCATTTGAACAAAACAAGCAAACACAGCATAGCTGCAGATAAGACTAAATATTGAAATAAACATTTGTTAAACTTTTTATTGCGTCTATGAAGTTTCCTTTATTTCCCCGTACACATTTGTTGCAGGGGACTCCCCTGTTGACACTTACTGTTGTTTTCAAGGCAAAGATAATTGCACGAATTCACTCGTTGAACATCACAATTATATTTAAAAAAGCAGCACAACAGAAACAATTATTTAAATAACGAGCGTTACCACATTCTGTTTGTATTTTTTGGACAAAATCATCTTTCTTTAATGTTATTTTATTTAAGAATGCTCTAAGTTTAATAGGTGAACACGCACAACTTTAAACAAACGAAATAAGGGGCAATTCAATTTGTAATTCATTTTTCTGGTCCATATCAAAATAATGAGACGCAGAAAATGGATGATTGACTACACAGAACATGCTTCTGGGTATTTGTATTGACTTTACAATGGCGTCTTTGACAAATTTATATTGCGTGAAGCGCATTTTTAAAGGATATTCATTTAGTAAATTGCTAATCCTATGACTCATTTATTTTCCCTTATTTATTCCTGTCCGTTTGTTCCCGTTTCCATCCGCAACAGTTTTTTCTGATGTTATAACCAGTACCTAGAATGATTGTGTTTTTATAATTTCTTACTCAAATTAAAGTGGAATGTGCGCTGAATATCTAACAAAGTTATGAAAACGCAGACAGGTTTTAAGTCTGCCATTTTCTTATAGGTATTCACTGCTCTAAACATCAATGCTGTACAATTAAATTCAGAACAAATATAAGAGAGTAATGTTTTATGTGGAAGTATGCGCCAATGGTGTTAACTCGATCCTGATCGTTCAAGAAAATTAATTTCATTTTTGAAAAAGAAATACGTATGGCGTTCGTACTATGCAAATACAAGTATGACTGTGTAATTTAATACACGTGTCGTAGACCAGTTTAACTAAGGGAAAAAATCTACGTCGTGTCTTAATGAATGAATCGGATGTTTTTTATTGAAAATTGTCAATTATATTGTTTATGAACATATTTCTATATCAAGTTTCAGTGACTGCCATGCATGGGACTACAGTATCGATCGGATTTTGGTGCAATTCCCAAATCTTTGCATTTCGTCTGGAGATATCCCGATGGCGTTGACAGTTGTCCTCTTCACTGTCTGGTTTCGGAAATGAAATACAAATACCCGAAACTTATCAGGTGTCACAAGCTCATCATAAATGACGAGACCTAACAGTTCACACTGACTGTAGGCGTTCAGAGAGAAAATGTAAGACAATGTTGGCATCCTTAGATATTTCAAATGAATTCAATATGACATAATACCATCAGGTCTATGGATATATTTCGAAAGTTGATCACATGAAAAAAAAATCCGTTACATGTCAAATGTCTAATTCATTTTTGTTAAACAAAAATGTAGTTTAATGTCATATTCGTATAATGTTCCTTGTTACACATTTTTCGTTAGTAAATTTGGAAGATTCGTGACACCTACCTATTACGGGGTTGTTTCGTTACATCAAAACCTGATGATCACACGGCCACATGAAAAACAAAGACAAAACAAGGAGTCGCCTTGAAGACATGTTTTAAAACGTTCAACTATTAAATGCGTTGTTATTTTATCACATTCGACACAAACTTGAAAATGCATTGGAATACATACGATCATACGCCTTTTGTCTTCCAAATTCATTATAATCCTGTTCCTGTCTATATTTGGTTTAATTGGCTTTATAATTCTGTTTCGAATGACGTTTTGTACACAACGAATACTTACTCGGCATAACGATTTTGTCAAAATAGTCGTCAGTCGATGCAGGAAGTATGTTGCCATTTTGTTTGTTCCGTCACCACTTACAGCCATTTAAATGGGCGTATTTGGTCCCTGCATATCAAGAAAACGTCAGTATTGAAATAAAATGATTATACGACGAGAAACCCCCGGCATTATAAATATGTAGTATAATGTTACAAGGCATGCTTTTGCTTTTGCATTTAGATACTGTTATTCACTGGTATCGTGAGTAAAACAATCTTTTCGTTATCTAAATAATCAATATACCCAACACAACATAAGGTAGACTTCATCACAATTGTTAATCTCAACATTAATACCGGAAACCACCGATTGGACTTAATTTTTTCTAAATTCAAATTCATCCGACATCTAAGGCTACTTCACATTACATAAACATCAACACGAATTGGGAACATGCCTTGTTATTGGCAGCAAAATATACAGATCAATTTAAAGACTTGAATTCTAGTTAAACAGTGTCAGATGGAAGTCACATTACATGGGTGCCGCTTTGTCGAATCTGAAAATAGTCAGCCACTGTTACCCCGAAGCACGACTTTAAAACGACAGACAAAGTAATAAATGTAGCACCACAAACAAACGGGGTCAAACAAATCATCTGAAACGAAACTAAATAATAACATAACAACTAATTGATATAGTTTACTCAATAAACTATTGGTAAATCCCGGAAAAAAAACAGTCTCCTATATCAGAAGATGTCAAATATGATATCATTATACAAATAAACGGTTAGGTTGGCGGTTTCATTAACGAGTTAACGCTGCCAATATGAAAGCGTCGAGTGACGAAATGACGCCGCATAATACCTTAAATATTGTTGAACAAACACCCTGTGCGTTCCAAACAATATTCCGACGCCAAATGAGCATTCAACGTATTGACTATATTGAAATGGTATAAATTTAAATTTATTGTTCTTGTATTTACTTACAAACGAGTGAGGTTGGTCGCGAGCTGTGTTTCACACTCACTATTTGAAATCGTCGTCGGATGACAAATACAACTTATGTAAAAAAATAAATTGCGAAAACGAAAAAAATAAGCACGTTTTCATATATGAAATAAGATATCGGTATCAAGTAATGGTATTTGAAAGATACTCTGACAGTGACATATGATGGTCTGATACGTTTGTACGTATATATGGATTGCATTTGCATATCACGACACATTTAGCGTGGCTTTGATGGAAGTTTCACTTATAAGGAAGAAATTACAAAATAAGGGATCCCATATGTCATTAACCCGATGTCAGAACGATAAATTTTAATATTCGAGTTGGCGTTCTTTAACGTATTAAAAGGGCCGCCAACACGCAATAAAGTGCAAATATGACTAAATTGTAATGAAACTGCAGACGTTAGCCAACTACGTACGTTTAAGTCATTTATTGCGTGCTGTTGGAGTAACAATAACCCATCCAGAGAAAAGAATCAAAGACATCATGTTTACTCTTATTGATGAGACCACTTCTAAGTCCGTTTTATTTCCCCCTACTCAGGGTTAGGCGTATCCCCTAGTGACCTTACAAATTCCATGCCAACACCTTAAACGTACGATAATGATGCTTGCATGGATAAACTATGACTTAGTACACATACTAATACTAAATGAAAAAGCAGCACAAATTAAAATACACGGTTCATTTTAAATACATGTCTAACACAGTATGTGAGACAAATTTCTTAGATTAACAGTAGTCAACAATCTTACTGGGACATAATTCATTGTTCGATATACATCCTTGCTCAAGGTGAACAATTTCAATGTCGTCAGTATTCATTATGTCGAGTTCATTGTTAGATAACCTGCTCTATGTTATGTGCATTCAATTTTGGTTCTTCCAATTTTCATGTCATGTATTTGGCAACCCATAAATACATACGTGCATGAAAATGTCATTAAATCATGTTGGTGCTACATTTTAGTAGCTTGATACTTAACTTGACATTCGTTAAAAATTGCTTATATTCTGACTAAAATACACGTATACGAATGACGGCCACGCCTCGAGGCAATATGTAACGTTTAAGGCAAAGAGCCTCTTTGATTACACGCGATACAGATCAACGATGTTGCATGTATGTTATATCCACTAAATTGGCAAAAAACAGAGAAGGGTGACAGTGGTTTAGTCGAAGAGACGTATTTACGTACATTCCATTGAAATTGCATTTTGAAATGTTTTACCGCGAAGGATTCCGTCATTTTCATAGGATATTGATTTGCTTAATCGCCGTTCATGAAAGATATAGTTTGAACTCTTTTATTTTGTGACATTTGTGATTACATTATTTCTTGTCGTTGGGTTCCTTTGCCGTGAGGTTCATAGACAAATGCGATTGGATTGTGTCTAATATAAATCTTATCAACAGCTTAAATCATTTTATAATTAGTATTAACGACGAGTGTGTCTTAATACATATTTTAATAAGAACATTGTCATAGTAGGTAGTAAGAAGGTCTCAATAGTAACTTTAAAAAGTAAGTAGGTCTAAATAGATAAAATCCAGACAAATACGTACTCGGTGTCAGAATAATAACAACCCGATTTTGTAGACAACTTTAAGCTTGTCTAATTTGTTTCCAGAAAGAGTGGCCACGTGAGCATTGGGTCACGGAAGAACCACCTCACTGGAGATTGACAATATAAAGTAAACCACGTTCACCCTTGGATTGGCAAGTGAAGATTCATATTATTTATTGTTATTCAAGAATGTGGATTGAGTGATGACTCTCCAATCAAATTTATCAAATCTCAGACAGACTGTTAATTTCCATTTTCCTAAGAATGTTCGTCTGCACAATACATCACCTTTTCATTTTCTATTCAGGCCGAATATCTTCGATGATGCAAACACGATCCAGATCGTTCAAGCTGATTAAAATATATATGGCTACCATTATTCAAAGATATAAAAAAAACATTTATTGTACAGAAAAAATTATTGAAAATATGAACATTTAAGATGATGTAATTCTGCATTTTTTCCAATACATCTAACTTGCGTCTAATACTAATTTTAATACATTAAACTCACTTTTATTTTATCAGTATATACCAGTTTATAATTTGAGTGAATGACATGACATCCTAACATTTAAGTTAGTTAAGTGCTCACGCTCTTGTGACCTCCAAAGCGATCGTTGGACAGAATCTCATTTAATAATTAAGAAAACGTCTGACGGCAAGGACCGCTTTAATTTATTTGTTTCATTGATTGTGTTTGAAACTCACGTGCAACAATGTGTTATATCAGAATATTTTAATGTATACGCAATTAGAAGTTTAGTATTTTGAAAGGAAATATATAAGTGTATACGATGTATACAAAAATGCATTTTATAACTTATATTCAACTTAGAAATAAAGCGCTGACCACCGAAGTCTTAAAAAGCAAAAGCCAAAGAATTCCACTTCTGAGATCTGGTAATTATATTCAAGACCCATACACTCACCATGAAGCAGACTGGATTAAGGAAACAAGTATTTAACTTACCGTAACCACCTTTAAATTAGTTATTCTTTGAGACATTCATTCATTGAAATTATCAGAAATATTTATCGACGCAAACGTAAAAATATAAACATAATTACCAACTTCTCGGTACATCGGAAATTCTGTAAAGATAAAAATATCAACGACAAAAGTCAGTGCTCGAAAAGTAAATACTAATAACGCGACATGAATATAAATCATTGACAAGATTTTGGTATTGTCAATTTGCTTTCACGAAAGCTAGTGTTTTTAAGTAAGCTGTAGTCCCTTTATTGCCCTTCGTTCAATACAATAAACAGTCTCAAGTAAAGGCGCTCCCCTGCGTAATAATTGGATCTCGTGCTCTAAACATCCCTCGACTACGTCTCGGGCAGTTCTAGGACACTCAGACCAATTGTCACTCATTATTCCGCCATGCTTAAATCTGTAAAGAATATCCTTTGGATATAAGCATGTTTAATTTGGTCGCTTTTGAAAAAGGATTAATGCACCAAATATTTTTTACTGATGAGCAGTTTTTTTTTTTTCATAGTTCATGGTTAAAAAATGCAATGTAATTGTCAACCTTTTTGTTTCACAAATATATCCACGTTTTTATGCACAATAACACCAGCACGTTCAGACGTCACCTTTTGTCTACGCATTATTTTCTTACTCATCAATAAAAAGGGCCGCGTACAATATTAATTAATTTTGACGATATTTATGAATAACTTACTCTAGTCCTAATGAAAAGAAAAAATACAATCTGTAGCCTGTTGCAATAAAGACATTAGACGTTAGGCATGCATTGCGATGCGTAGTATATTTTGTCAATTGCCATTCAGAGGTAATTATCAGCTTATATGACTTATTACCTAGGAAAACATAGCAAGTAGTTACATACAAGCCAACATGTTTCTAGTGGTTGCCAGCACAACAAATAACACTCTTCTACGTATAATACGGTCATATTAGCGCACATATTACGTACAGCTGCTCTTTGTAAAAGTTCGTTAATTCGTCCACTTTCAACTCATATCCATTAGACATTGCAGTCCAAAATAGGCATAGGGTCATGTACGTGGATTTCAGATTTAAACTGCAATGCATTATCTTGATACTGTCATTATTGCAAAATGACAGCTTTACCGGCCGATATAGGAGTACACACCATTGAATTGCACGTCTATAAGCATTATCTTAAGTCCCTGACTAAGAGCCTATTTGTGTTTGATACACGAGATATGAAAAAATTTCCTTTCATGGACATTATACCACAGAATCAGGAAACATAACATGCACTGAAGACAGTGGGTTTGGTTACTTGATTAAAACATTTAGTTACATACGTAGTATATGGAAAACCACTGTATTTTGTGCATGATTCTTGTAGATTTCCCGGCGACTACACATGTTCATATATGAGGTATTTTGAACCTCTCTTACTCGTGAAAGAAAGATACGTCCCAAAAATAAAATCGTTTTCGGGGCAGAACTCTCATGTAAACTACGGGTGAAAATTGATCTGGTTAATAATAAGTATGAAATTCATTATTCTTGGTTGTGTTTAAAGCTTATCAATCTTTAATATTCAACAGGTGCCCAATCATAACAGTTACCTAGAAACGGTATATAAAATACAATTCCTATGAGAAACATTTTCTCAGGCATTTCTGAAGATAGATACGCAGTATAATAATGAATTGCTAACAATAAACACTTTGCTTTCTGGGCGTATTTTTTACATTTTAATGACATTGCACTGTTATCTGTCAAGTTTATGTGTTTTTGCGTGAAGGATTTGTCATTTGTCATAAGGATCTTCAATTGTATGATCGACGCTCCTGGTAAACTTAATTTGATTTTGCACTTTTCTCAAGTTATCGATCTCTATTCATAACCGCTGGTTATATGTTAACAACTTAACTAAATTTAGATTGATAAACAAATGTGATTTACATTTGCCGTCGAAGAGGTTATAGTATTGCTATAATCAGTGTTCAGGTGTAGTGTGTATACAAATAAGCTTAAGTATGTTAAGTTTGTATGCCTTGGATCATCATATCAATTTAGTTTCATTTACAAGGTTATTGCTTGGTTATCATTAATTGTAACTTGTTATTTCAGTTGCTTATGATTTTCTTCATTTCAACGTAAATCGGGCAGCAAAGTATATCAAGACCAAAAGAGGCTTGTTAGTAAAAACAATAATCGGAAAAATATATCCACATATACTTTCTCTTAATTTAATATTGGTCACCAGGCATAAACCATTTACTTGAACATACCGTAGAATACCTAAATATAATCGTATTTAAATGAAGCTGCACAAAATGATCTCGAACGTAGGTCTAGATAAATTGAATCAATAACGAAAGACTAAGCAAACAAGACAGCACGTACATTCCTTTGCTTTATGGACAATATCCAGCTAGGATTGCTTTAGGCTTTTAGCTCCATTCTAAACCAGCTATGAACTGGTGCATTTATTATCCAGTAAGCTTAATTGTCATGCGTCAAAAAATGCGGTAATCCCAACATCTATTTAGTATTTTGTAGAATTTCTTTGTTATTTTCGTAGTGTTTTCCTCGTTAAATGTCAAACTTAACCTCCACGTTCCTAGATGGACATCTAGTCATTTAGATTGAACTCACTCGTGGATCTTTGAGCTGAAATGTGCATGCTTGGCCACGTAGATATTACTTTTGAACACATTGAGAACTTAACATTATTGATAGATTGTTGATGCACTTTAAATTTATGTAATTTCCACAGCTGTGTACAATAAACCACAAGAGATTGTTGTAGTTGTGAAAATGGTAACATAATGGAATGAAACTGTGTTCATGGTAGCAGAAGAGAATGCACACTCCGTATTGTGGTTGTTTACACAGAAGCAAACTAGAATGTGCACTGTGTGTTGCGGTTGTGTACATAGTAGCACAAGAACGTGTGCACTATGTCTTGCGGTTGTGTATACAGAAAACAGGAGAAGGCACACTATTTCGTGCATTTGTACTCACGATAGGTAGCACATTATAACGCGCCATGTTACCTAAGCTTGTGTACACGAAACCGCAAGGGAATGAGCACTGGGACTTGTCATTGTGTATACCGTGCTACTTGTGTACACGGAACCGCAAGGGAATGAGCACTGGGACGTGTCATTGTGTATACGGTGCTACGAAAGAATGATCCTTGTGTATTGCGGTTGTGAACATGGAAGTCTGATATAATGCACGCTGTATCTTGCGGTTTTGTACACGGTAGAACGAAAGAATGCGCGCTGTGCTTTGCGGCTGTTAACATGGTAGTACCAGAAAATGCGCATTGTGAATTGTGGTTGAGTACACGGCGCCACAAGCGAATGCGCACCTTGCCTTGCGGTCATGTACACGGAACCACAAGTGAAACACTCTCAGTCTAACTGTAATGTACACGGACCAACACTATAATGTACACTTTATCTTGTTATTATGTACACGGTCCCACACTATAATGTACACATCGTCTTGTAGTTGTGTTCACGGAGACACAGGAAAATGAGTACTCACAACCACAAGACACATGTGTCCTGTGGTTGTGAAAACGGAATCACAAAGGAATGGGCAGTATGTCTTGTGGTTGTGTACACGGAACCACAAGAAAAATGAACACTATGTCTTGAGGTTGTTCACACGGAACCACAAGAGGATGAGCACTGTATGTTGCCGTTGTGAACATGGTAGCATCCGAGAACGAGCAATGTGTCTTGCTGTTGTATAACTCGGAAGCACAAGATAATGCGCATTGTGACTTGCGGTTGTTAACATGGTAGCACATGGAACTAAATATATAACCAAATAGGATTTGTCTTTCTAGTACCTTTTATAGGCCTTAAATTCAACAAATCAGTGCTGAATAATCACATAAAGAATCAGCTTCAAATTTCATTTTCTTAGCAATTTGGAAATTTTATTTTCTTGAGCGCTCGAACATTGAAAAACCTGATCCAGAGAGACTATCTCATCTGATGGGTTTGAACAGGCCAAATTGTTCGAGCGCTCAAACAAAATTAGGTGAAGGTGGCCGGTTTGGATGCGAATGGTTGGTTTAAGCGCTTTGTTAGTGGTGGCAGTTTGTTTGAGCGCTCAAACATTTTCCAAGACTCCATTTCCAATTTCAATTTCTTAGGTCATTGATAATTCAAACTTTGAGCCCTCGAACATGGAGAATCTTTACACAGAGAAATGATCTCATGTAATGGGACTGATCAGGCCCATTGGGCTAAACACTGTGTCTTGAAGTTGTGAAAACGGAACCGCAGAAAGATGCAGGATGTGTCTTGCGGTTATGTACACAGTTGCAAAAGAGAATGTCATGCGATTGTGTGCATGGTACCTCAATAGATTTTTCCCTGTGTCTTGTGGTTGTGTAAACGATACCACAAGACAGTGCACACTGTGTCGTGCGGTTGGATACACGGAACTACAAGAGAATGAGCAATGTGTGTTGCGGTTATAAATATGGTAGCACCAGATTATACGCATTGTGTCTGTTGATTGAGTACACGAACCACAGGAGCATGCGCACTGTGTCTTGCGGCTGTGTACACGGTAGCACCAAACAGTGCGCACATTGGATGATTAAAGCAAGAACAATTGTTCAAGTGGCAATTGTTCTTAATTGAATTATGAAACCCGACTTGAGTCCACGATTTTACGGTAAGGCAAGCGTTTACTGTGATTCGACTTAATGATATTTGCAAATTCTATAGGACAAAACATTGTTATAAGAAACATTTTAAACGTAACTTGACAAGACGTACGATTAACTTCTTTTTATATTATTATGATTTAGAAAACGGGAATGGTTATACGTTGTAATTTGGTGAATGATCGGGTTTTAAACCGAACACTTTTCAAAATATATGTTCAACTGGTAAATCTTGAGATATACCGTGCATATAAAGAACCAGCAGATGCAATGTTCATTACTACATATCATATATTCTGAAACATACTATCAAGAGTACTAAATTTCATTTATTCTTTAACTTTGTATATGTACATCTAAAGAGTCAGTAAATTAATGATTGTGCTAACATTCAATTTCTTGATAACTTCAATTTCCCTTTCCCGCCCAACATACGAGAACATCAATGCATTCGCGAATCAAAGAAAGAAGTGATGTGTCAGGTTAAGAGACTATCGTTGTTTCGATACACGCTATATGAAGCAAAATCGATTTGCGTTGATGTTTATATTTAGAACTTGCAAACAAAACGTACAAGGGAGAAAGCGGTTTCCTCGATATTACGAATGAAATTTCTCAGTGGAATACCCTGCGACGTCAGGTGTTCATCAAAAAGGTATATTTGAAACAGCTGCACTATTTCAAGGGGAAAATAAGCCCCCAAAGATAGAACATTGACGGCAAAAAGCTTAAATTGTTTATGTGAAATAAGAGTGTAAACTGATAACGATGTTTGTACACAAAGTAAGATAAGCTTTAAGCACAAATAAGAAGGATGGAAATATTTCTTCCTCCTTAATTGTGCTAATAAGTTTATCTTACTTTGAATTGAAAGGCCGCCCATACATAACTAAGAACCATAACTTAAGAGACCATTATAATGCCAAAAAATTAATGTTGATCCATCTGAAACTCATAAAGTTTGCCATATCTAACGATTTACTTCACGGCACATGCTTTTTGGGCTTATTATTGACTTTTGTGTCATCGTAACGACAAATGTCAAAGTAATATATTTCTGCGTGAAGGATTTTGTCATTCGTTCCGCTCCTAGAAAACATAATTAAATTTCTTGTTTTTGAAGTTATCGATCACTTTTTTCCAGCTGGTTTTCTGTTCTTTAAACGCACATTGCTTTTAATAAATTGAGGTTCATGAACACATGTAAATCAAACTGGCCGTTTATTAAAGATCTTTTCGACAGTTATGATGATGTTATAATCTGAACTCAGGGGTTTTGTGTATTTTACTTGTTATCTTAGTATGAACAAATAAGTTTGTTATGCCATTGGTTATGCTCTTAGTTTTTATACCTTGTGATGTTCTAAAATATAACTATCATTTGAAAAGCCCTTGTTTGACTCTTACTTATATAAAAAATGAGTTATCGAAAAATATATATATATATATACATAATGTTATGCAGTTTAACTTATATTTTTAGTTTCAAACGAAATCGGATCTAAAATGACCAAGTTCGTATCTCTCAAGGCCAAAAAAAGCATTTGTGTTATTAAAATTTTGTTTTTGTAAAATATTTAAAATTTATTTATCTATCCCTTTTCCTACAATCCTTAAGTCATATGGGACAACAGGTATTAAGAATCCGCATACTTGAATATAACATAGTATACCTTAGAACATTCTAATTCAAATGTAATAAGTGTAAAAGCACACTGTTACGTCTCGAACAAACCTCCTTGATAAGGGATGTGCACCGATACAACTAGACCGCCATCATCCTTGACAACCTAGATAAAAAGCTACGTTATCGTATTTACTTATTTGCAAAGAATTTATTTTGTGCGTTTTATTCTCGTTATGTTGATTTGTGCCTTATGTGCTTCTTATAGAATTAATCAAAACATAAACAGGCTGTTCGTCTCCCATTTTTCCTCCATAATTATTCGTCTTTACAAATAATCGCTGTTAAACTCGTATATAAAACCCGAATATATTTAAGAATGTGATCACGATCCGTTCAAGTTAGTCGATTTATTTCGGAAAACGAAAAAAAAGTACACATCGTGAAAAGTGTACGATACAATACAATGAAGTTTGATTGAGATTTTTCACTGAAACTTCCTTAAAACCAAAGAAAGCAGTTGCCAGTTGCGCTCGTTTGGGAAGATAGGTTTAATGAAAACTTTTTATATGCTGATAAAGACCTAACGAACAGTTATTTGTCAATTTAATGGTCTCACGCATGGAGGACATTGTTTCTTTAGTTACCACTAACAGCCATTGTAAATGGCTTATTTTGTCCTAGATGTAATGATAACATCAAAAATGTTCACATAATTAGTTTTGGGGATTTTTTATGTAACACTCTAATGTACACTGTGCAATGCTTGCGGTATTATACACATACTAAGTTTATGTTAACATGGTACGGTACGTGACACACGTAATGTAAAGAGATTCAATTACCAATATAAAGACAAGTTTTCAGATATATGATATGTTATTTAATATTCTAAGCAATGGACGGTAATTGAAGGATTTGCTGACATTGACATATTGCATTGGGATATATTTACATTTAGACTACAGTATACATATAACAAAAGCTTCTATGTGGCCAAGTCATATATTAAAAAAGACAAGGATGGCCGTGATAAGTTATTGAATTAACCAAATATGACTTTGTTGGGGCATAATTCCACTTTTGTATTCAATAAAGCGGAATAATTTCATGATGGAATGGTAATTTTCATGACATTATTTGTATGAAAACTACAGAAACAAGTTTAGAAGTCAAAATGTTAAACAAAATGGCACAGGACATAGAACAAACAATCACAAGCCAGAAAATTGGAAAAATAGCATAAAACTTCACAAACAGCACACCTCATATATAATATACAAAATTATGTGGGCTTATCAAGATGTGTTTAGTACCGCTTTGGAAGTCATGCAAGCTTTGAAGCTAAGGTTCTTGACTACATTCTTTGTGTTGAACGCGAAAATCGGGAGAAATTTTTGCTCAAATATGTTATAGATTGTCTCATCTGGCAACTTCCGTCTCAAAAAAAAAAAAAATCTGTTAAGCTCTGAATATATTATACAGAATATATTTGCATTTTTCAGTCAAATGCCAACTGAAATATCATACAATGAAACAATAAAGAAAAGACTAGCTGTCAAGCTTGTGGTGAGAGTGTTTAAAAGCCATGAATAAAAGTCTTATTTAAACAACCAATCAACACATGATACGGACACAGAGCTAATTGAAGAAACAACATGTACATAGTCGACCGTGGAAATATCGTTGCGTTAAATCTTTTGACCAAAAACTCACTTCAGTGTAGCCTTTGTTAACACCATTTTAGAAAAAGAAATATATATAGCTATTTCAATCACTCTAATTAATTTATTGTTTGTTAGGATACAAACAGGTTGCCACACCTGCAACTCGACTTCGTTCATACACAGTATATAGTGTCCTGGATGTAAAACGTTTACAAAAGTCAGCCTTCTATAAAAGGTGAATTAATATTGAATCAGTCATTTTCATAAGTTAAATAACATTGGTATATTATAATTAATAAACAACTATAATGCGTCAATAAAGAACATGGATCTTTAACTACAATAATTTGAATGGCTGCAGATAAGGAACACCAACTGTTAATTCAGTGTAATATAATGGACCTAGACGCTTAATCGAATTATTCCATTAGTTGACGGAGAGCGAAATCATCTGGTCATTTGTTATAACAAGAACACGGCTTATGTTTTAGTCTTCAGTGGCCACTTTGTTACTTTTTATAGAACGCACCTGCAAATTTTCTCTCAACTCCTCTATATGATGACATAAAAATACTTTTCCTTCTTTATTAATGAAATTCTAAATTTGTTTATAGTAATGAACTGTGTATGCACTTATAGCATCAATTTCCTGTTTACACACAGCATTCTAGTCATTTAGATGCTTTAATAATCTATAATTGAAACATGCTATTTGAAAATGCCAAGAACACGTTGCCTGCTGCTGTAAAATTACAATTGTTTGTAACAACATGCCTTTTATTTAATAATTTCTACGGAGTCATTAGTATTAATTTGATAATCGCCTTTGATTGAATTTTTCGAGAATAGAATAATGATTAAGGAAACAGTTTAACGTAATCTGTATATTACCAACACCTACAAGGACGGCGGGTGATTCATTTCTTTGTCTTTGTCACACACATATACATATATATAACGTTGGGAAAAAATACCATATAAATTTACATTCCAGAAAAGCGTCAGTGTTGCCATACTGAATGTGTCAAATAAACAAACAAAAGGGCTAGGTTCCTTTTTCCAAACCGCTGCGATTATAGTTTTGTTCCATCAAATAATTTTCCATGATAAACGCTACCACTGTTATATTCCATAAAGCAAAATAAATGCATCATGGGACGGTATTTGCCTTTCTCATTTCTCTTGAATATTATGATTTAGGTATGCAAAAAAGGTTTTGTTTACAATTCGACCCTTGGGCACTGCGGGGCAAGTCGATACTGGCTTCCGCATAAGCCATCGGGTCCGATGATTCGTTCAGGGTCGCATTCAGGTGAAATATACATAAATTTTAATATACAGTATCAAGATTGGAAGGAAAAGTTCAATTCACCATCCAACCTTTCGGCGGGACAAACCTCTTTACTGTCTACCTCACGTGTCATTGGGTTCGATGTAGGTTTACGCTGTTTTAAGTTTCACAAAATCACATATTTCATTTGACTGGTTTTTAATTATTACCATTGTAAACACACTGTAAACTGCATTATTATTATTATTATAATAGACACGCTCAATAGCTAAGAATCTATTTGTAAGGTATTGTTTTAAGCTCACCGATGGCATTTCTCGGACTACAAACAGGTTTCTAGTCAAGAAAATTCGTATTCGAAATGATAGTTTGTCCATTTGGATGGGAGTATTTTGAAATTCACCGAATACTTCCTTTGTTAATCAGCAGGCAGCCGTAAATGTTATAAATCAGGTTCATCAGTAAAATTAAACAAAGGCTTGCCCAAAGGATAATCAACATTTCGAGCAAAAACCCGGTGAAGTCTTAAAAAGGCATTCTATCACTGGGTCTGACTTAACTACATCTGATTATTGCATATTAACAAACACTTTATACATATACTGTAGGACAATTAATCACTATTTGACATAGCATGATTCTTTTCATATGAAAGGGAGTGTTAATACCTAATTTAAAAATATTCATTAGATAATGTTTAAAGAATAATTGATACCTCAGAAAAACACACGAAGAAAACAAAATACATACTAGCTAATCTTTACGCATTGAGATATACAAACGATACCTGATATAATAAGTGTAATTTACTAAATTAAAGCTTATTGCCAAAACATTCTTAAGCGAGAAGACTAATCCTGTAAACATGTTTAAACTAACGGAGAAGATACATATATTTGTATAACTAATGCTGTTAAGATCAGCGATAAAAGTTTCCAGACTTAACGTGTTACAATTCCCTAGAACTGTGCATGGCATGGTTTATATATAGAGAGATTTGCATAACACCTACAAGCCCAAAAGTCGGGCCTAATTGAACCATTCTTAAATACAAAATTCTGGATTTGGCGAACGAGATTTCCATAACGTTGCCATTTCAGTCATTCATTTGGAAAATTATGCATCCATACATTTTATCAGAAAGTATTTATTGGCACTAGCTCAGGCCAAAAACCCATTAAAGCACAAAACGTGTACGATATGCATCTCATTACCATACTGAGATGCCATCCCAAGTAATACGCTGACCTCAGACATAACCAAAATGAATTTGCAAGTTGAATGAAAGTATACTGTATTTTAGTGTATACTTAATATTACTTTTCTGTTCATCCAACGGCATTGAATAAAAACAACTATTGTCAATGTAATTTGGGAAACATACATAAACGCGTCTATGGTTTTAAGCATCAACATTTGACCTGTCACTGGGCTAAAAGAAAGCCATACAATGAATGAAATGACAGAAGGACAAGACAAACTCACCATTTGTCGAAAATGAATTAGAAAGTATTAAGAATAGAATAACATAAATGTTAATTGCTTTTAATGATGTTTTTGAATTGAATTCGTGAGGCAAAATTATCTAGTAACAAGACTTCATACAAATGTTGTATTGAACTTTCCAAATTAAGATTGAAAGTTAAATTTTACTTATCGAGGACTAACTTTTACCGCATACATCGTCGCAATTTTCGTGGATATAAGATCTTTAGTGATATATTCCGTCAGCAAACCACAGAAGCCTTCATCTGTTATGATATTGCAGGAAATTTGGGGATTAACATAACGTCCTTTTGAAAACATATATAAGGAAAAACATATGCAACCTAGGCAAAACATGGTGAAGGGGAAAATGGTTAACGCTGCTTCACCATGTGGTCCCTGAATGGCACAGTTCGTTTGGGGAATATCTCATAAGAAGAATGGTTTCTTACATTACGCTTATTGGATTATTTCGTATTCAGCTGCATGCGCATCTGAATAAATTATTCGATTAGAGATAATACTGGAGAACTATTGCAAAAAGGATATTATCTGCATTGACTAGAAGGAATATAATTAGATTTCATTCTAGCGAAATGCTGTGCTGCATATTTCCAAATGCTCCTAAACCAGGATTAATACAGTTGTCGGAACATTTTCCTACTTTAAGGACATTAAAATCACTTGATTTAAAAATACAGCATCTACCTTTTTAATATAACTTGAGGTAGCCAATTACTGGTTCATTATTTGTTTGCCTATCTTGCAAAAACAACAGTGGCATGGTTAATGTTAAGTGCATTACACAATTAAAAAGTTTTTCGATGGGCCAAAACGTTTTACATACATCTGTATTAACTAGGACATGAGCAAAAATTCATTTTGTCGACAGAGCTTACCGAAACTAAATGTAATCGCTTTTTATCAAAATCTGATAAAAAAAAAACTTCTTTCGTAGGATTTTGTCAAATCCTTATTACCTATAAAAATGTCGCAAAGGATGTATGTTTTACTCCTGAAAAGTTATGTTCCTCAAAAGTGAAGTAAACACGGCCTGTTTTTGCAGTATAGTATACCCTTAAAAAACATTATATTGGGTAAATATAAGATAACGAATAGCTAACTTTTCAATTCGTATCAAACTATACGACTTTTGTCAGGTTTATATTGTTGTTTTTATGATTCAAACTGATATTCAATTACTTACACACATACTTTTTCACATTATAATTTAAACTCACAAGTGTTAGCTAGCTGATGTAGTTAAACTTAACGTTTATATGTTCACATGCAATATTGAAAAACATTCAAGGTGGCTTTATGTTAGTTGCGGGGCTATTATAATCGTTTTTGCGGGCTTTAAACATACACTCTTTTGCCCATTAACGTTGCTAAGGTGTAAGCTTTAGATATTAGTTGACAACATATCATTGCAGCTGGAGTTCATTGTATTAACAAACAAAATAAAGAAGAGTTCTTTGTACAACCTTCATTTATTTCACGGCGTCAAGCAAAAAAACAGAATGAAGTAAAGAAAGGAATGTACGTCATATTCATTTAGGAAAATGTCAATTGTTGTCTGAAATAATCTTTTATCTGTCATCTTTACGTAATTGGGTAGATAGCAACCTAATATTTGTCATTTTGCGGTGTTAATATTAGGAAATGAAATACAAATATGCCAAAAACGAATCTTTTTAAGCAGACAGTGAAGATGCTATTGAAGTAAGGTATTGTACATACTAGTTTAGACAAAGCCCCAGTTGAGGATGTGTTTGAAATGTGCCAAAAATTGCGTCTGCCATGTCTATCTAACTACAAATTTTGTACTTCTCTCTTTCGTCTACATTTCTTCACTTTTCTTTTGTAATATTTCACTGTTGTTTATTGGTATATTCGTATGTGTTTTGAACAATATACACTGTATGTGTTGTAAGACGAAAAACGTCTGTATTATTTGTTTTCAAATTAATTCCTGATTATACAGAATAGGTAGGTCGGGATATGCTTTTTACTTGTTTTAGTAAAGTTATGACTAATATTAGTTTGCACTTAAAACCGTCGCGATTTTGTCTGGGTGCATATATGTGTCGTTACCGAGCATCCAATATTTCGATCACAAACTCTGACTGACACTGCATACTTCGGTCAAAACAGTATCCTAGACCAATGGAAACAATTGTATTGGTTAGTACACAAAAAATACGGACTAGCTACAGTGTTGCATAACCTATGAGATATCGCTTGGCTAAAGAATGTATGTTTAAGTGATTTTCAAAGCATCGTGAGAGTCTTTCTAGCACCCTCTCCTTGAATATGAAGGTCACATGTCGCTAGTTTCTCACATCTAGAATGTTAATTGCCAAACTTTCAACAATGTCCCTGCACAAGGTCAAGATAGAACGGAGACACTGAAGAGAAAGATGCCCCAACTCGACAACACTGATTACATGGACATTGTACCATGTTTGCTAGTGTTTCTTTTGTTTTCGTTTACACACTTATTCCTATATACGAACGGCAACAATTAGATGGAGATTAACTGTCCAAAAGCTAGTTTGCGGATAGATTACTTCTACTTCGCAAATATCATGGTCTAGATTAGGTGTTGCATAACTGTGAGATATTGCTTATATTGTATGTAACACTGACTTTCAAGGCATCATGTTAACTGCTCAAGTGCATATCATTACAGATTTAGGACATCTGTGGCTAGCTGCCCTTATCCCAGCTGTTATTTGTCTTGCACAACCTAATATAAAATGTCAATATGCTCTCTTTGCTATAATAAGATTCGGAGACTTTGTTGACAATACGGGATTAGAGGGTTATTAGATTGCTAAATGCCAGTTGGAATATCCTGTCCTACGCCATTAAAAACGAATGGTTTCGCTAACAGCAAACAAACGAAATAAAACTACTATTTCGCTTACGGCAGTTATTTTCCTTGTCCAGTGTGGTGACAGCCAACATGACGATGCTTTAAACATTAAAGACCAAAGGCCTTATTATGCAAAACATATTTTAAATAATAATTCGCTGCAAACATTTCTTGGACATGTATATTTCTTAAAGAATATCAAGAATTAACTCCTCACAGTAAAATTGCAACTAAACAAAGAGGCTCTTATCAAATACGACAGTTATATAATACATGGCATTGATTTTTTGTACACTGGTTTAAAATTTTAGAAAACCTAACTTCGTAGCTACAGCTTTATGTTAAACGTGTATAGATATTTTTAAAACTAGTAAGGTTAGAGATAACATTTGCTAATCTTGATGTCTTAATATGTCCAAGAAGTGTGCATAATATATATAGCTATTTGCATAGCACATACAAGTTTAAAAGCCGTCCTTACATACATTTTTTTATTATTTTGCGAACGAGTTTTTTCCATAACGTTACCACGTAACGTTGTTTAGTTATTCACTTGGAAAATAATCCCATAAACATATTTATCAGAAAGTAATAATTAGCGCTAGCTCAAGAAACAAGAGCTGTCACAGAGACAGCGCGCTCGACTATTCCGCCGCTTTTCAGTGTAAGGATTGAAAAGTTTTGGCGAAACATGCATGGATCACTGTTAGATTTCAATGCAATACATGATGTGCTGAGATATTTACCTATGTGTGCTTGCACGCAAAACCTTAACCAAGGGGTGACGCTGACGCCGACGCCGGCGCTTGGGTGAGTAGTATAGCTCTCCTTATTCTTCAAATAGTCGAGCTAAAAACACTTAGGCTAAAGATGTGCACGATATGCGTCTCAATACCATACGGAGAAATAACAAAATGACATCCTATTATTTAGTCCATTGTTGTGTGTGTAACGTCAAAATAAACTGAAATGTGTAATCACTGATTATGCGTTTAATGGTAGCTAACACCTGTTTGGGTTAAAAGTGAATGTCTACAAAATACCTCAAAAGTGATAGGTAATATTTACCCATTACCGTTTTCTTTTTTAGAAATGAGAAATGAATATAAAATATTATATAAACTCATGATTTCAAGTATGAAAGTATAAAAATCGAAGAAATTAGTAACGCCTTTGAAACCGGGGTTAAATATCTGTATCATTTTCCAGAGGGTGTACTGAGAAAATCACGAGCAAGGCGTTTATACGGATATAAGTGAATATAAAAGGTACTTACCAAGCAAAATTGCAATCAGTAAGCAATCTAGCTTGTGGGCGGGGCGTCAATACATCAGAATTATTTGATAAATGCCTGGAGCTAATACGACAAAAATACTGAATATGAAGATGCAGAAGTCTGCCTCCGGTCCTAAAACCATTATTATTTTGTGTTATCCAATAATGACGAGCTGTTGGATAAGTTAATAACCCATATGAACAAAACAATTAAATTCAGGATAGCTGCAGTTAAGACGAAGGATTAAAAGAAACAGTTTTTAATTAATGATACCTCTCTAAAGATTCCTTTATTTTCCCGTACATACGTATTTCAAAGGACTTCCCTATTGACATAAACAGATATCAGGGTAACATTTTTTTTAATTCAAGGAAATGATGATTGCACGAACAGATAATGACTCCGTAAATTATTTCATAGTGACAGCAACACAACTAAAATGTTTATTTAAATAACGAGTGAAACCACATTCTGTCTTTGTGATAAAAATCATCGTTCTTTTTTGTGGTTCCAACTTGCAATGCTTCAAATTTAACACTCTAACACGCATAACTTAGACACAAGAAATGAATGACAATTATTATTGTTATTCATCTCTCTGAACCATATCTTATGCATGAAAAGCAGAAAATGAGCGATTAACTAAGCTACACATGCTTGTCGGTAGTTGAATTTACATTTCCATGCCACCTCATTTATATCTGTCAAATTTATATTGAATTTTTTTGATTGGTGAATCGTCGCTCCTAGTTCACATTTCCGTCTCCAAGCGCAACAGTTACAGTGATGATATAACCAGTATCTAGAAATTATTGTGTTTTAATATAATCTTATTTAAATTAAATAAGTGGCACAAACCAGTGAGAAACTTGATCTTGTATGCAGGTCTACAGAAATGAAATCAAGAAACCAAAAAAGTACAGACAGTCAGTGTAATAACTACCTACGGGTGTTTTGGGGTGTTCTTCTTATATATTGTTACTCGATTGGGAAGGTAGCTTTCAGCAGCCAGACGTACCATTAATTTCTCTGGTAAAGACCTAAGAGAGACCAGCAGTGCTTTTTCTGTGGGGACTCAAATCAACCACCTCATTCGTAGATGGACACTTATACCATAAAACAACTCTATATCTCTCTCCCTATGTGCAGAGGTTTGAGCCGGTGTCAACTATCCAAGGAATTACAATATCGACCAGAAACATTTCCCAAATTTTCGCATTGCGTCGGAAGATATCCTGATCGCGTTAACAGTTGTCCTCTTCACTGTCTGGTTTCGGAAATGAAATACAAGTATCCGAAAATTATGTTCGACAATTTTGGCATCCTTAGATCTTTAAAATGATCTTTCTTCCTAATATAAATAGTCAATATATCCAAGACAGCATAAGCTAGACTTTTGCACAGTTGTGAAGTTCAACAACACCACCGACTAGATTTAACAATTCTGTGTCTCAGTTAATCAGTCATCACAGGATACTTCACATTATATAAACAACAAAACGCATTTGGAACATGGCTTGTTATTGGCAGCAATTACACAGATCAATTGTTTTTGTTTCATTCTAGTTGAACTGCGTCAAATGGAAGTCACATCACATGGGTGCAGCTTTGTCGAATGTGAAAAGGTCAGGAAACTGTTCCTCCAAAACACGACTTTCAAACGACAGATGAAGTAATAAATGCAGATAAACAAACGGGTTCCCACAAAACATCTAAAACAATACTAAAACATAACATAACAACTAACAAAAATAGTTTACTCAAAACATGTCTCTTGTATGTGGAGATGTTAATTATGATATCATACATAAAATATTATTAATTATGTTTTACGTTTGTGACGCGATACCGGGACAATCATAGTACTAACACTAGACAATTGACGACAATATAAGACAGAACTCGCCCAATATCTACCGAAGTCGGCCAATATCAGTTTTTGTCGTTAAGATTGGCTACTTGCCAAATACTGGATTAAAGGAACGGCCAATAATCATTGGCTGTCGACACTCGCCCCAATATGAAAATGTTAATTATTTTTAAAGGCAGCGATCTTATCTTCCGTTCAACTGACTGTTTTGAAAAATATGCGACTTGTTTAAAACATATTAAGATATAATAGCCTATCAAATAACTCTACCACTTTGCATGGTTTGATACTACAGTTGTATTTAACCTGTTTGGTGAATTTTATGACAATTATTATTCTCCGAAACCGACAAAAAGCGGACGACGAAGGAAAAAACAATCGCGAAAACAATTCTGAACTAACGACAAATGGTTTACGAAATAATCAACAGATATGCTTCCTTCATACTGCATAGTGCAGTCTGCTTTATTTATTAGTCTGTGCAATGTCACTATGAGGAATGCATGTCAAATTCAGCAAAGACTAGTCTAGAAAAGTAGAATCCATCAATAGAATATGGAAATGAGCTTCAATAATAAGGTAAGGTATAAGAACATTTTTACTCAAAATGCCGTAGCATACGTAACAGTTAATTAATAAAATACTCATTAATAAGATGATTTCATATAGGCCGAGTTATTTGTCTTCAGTCCGCGCTGCTCATTTCCTTATTTATCCTTGCACGATCACCCCATGCGTTCCCGCAAGTATTCCTACGCCAAATAAACAGTGGACAAATGGTCTAATTTGAAACGGTATTTTTTTTGTTCTTTATTTGCTTACAAATGAGTGTGGTTGGTAGCAAGCTGTTATTATATATATTCTATTTCTAGTTCTCGTTCTGCGACGTATTAAAAGGGCCGCCAGCACGCCATAAAGTTCCAATACGACTACACCTGTACTTAAACTGGCGACGTTAGCCAACGTACATTTTTTCATTCATTGCGTGCTGTTGGAGTATCAATAACCAATCCAAAGAAAACTAGTAAATACATCAAGTTTACTTTTATTTATGAGACCTCTTCCAAGTCCATTTTATTTCCTTGTACACAGGCTTAGGCGTATCCCCTAGTGACATTACAACTTCGATGTCAGCATCTCAAACATAATGATCCTTGCATGGATAAACAATGTATTAGTACACACACTTATATTAGAAAAAAGCCGCACCATTTCCAATGTATGTCTTTCACAGTGAGACAAAATAAGATTAAATTTGATTAATAGTAGTAAACAATATGTCTGGGATAACATGTTACTAGTATTCGATATACTACCTTGCTCATGATAAAATAATTCAAACATCGTCATTATCCGTTAAGTCACGTTCAATGTTGAAAAGCCTGTTCCAAGTTAGATTTATTGGTTTTTCCAATTTTCAGCTCATGGAAGTGGCAACCGACAAATGTATACCTGCATGTAAGTGGTCATAAAATCGTGGTTGAGCTACAATTCAATAGCTATATAATTAGCTGGTCGCTCTTGCAATATTGCTCACAATATGACCATACAAATAAGCATACACGAATGACGATCATGCGTCGAGGCAATATATCACGTTTCAGGCTAAGAGCTTCTTTGTGTCTGATGCGCGCGATACATATCAACGTTATTGCATTGCTTTTATAACCACCAAATTGGCAAAGAAACAACAGAGAAGGTTCAATTTGGACCGACTTTTGAGCTTGTATATGCAAGCGATGTGTGTATATATACGTTAGAACTAGCAACTTTAATCGCTGTCCTTATAAGTATTAGTTATACAAGAAGCTGTATCTTGTACATTGGGATACAACTGTTTACCTGAATGCTTTATTGGTCAGATTTTTTAAATATTTTTTATTCACCTTTTAAATGCATAAGTTATAATAATGTTTATGTTTATTATTTTAATCATGACATTTATATAAACACAAAAACAACGGATCGTTTACTACGTGCATGTTAAATTACCAACGCTATCTAGATAAAACACACTCAAAACAGTTTTAACAGCCCTTTAAACGTTGTGTTGTTCAAACTTGATATAATTGTGTATCACATGGCGGGAAGGATACCACATCTAGGATGTTAATGCCACTTATTGGCATTAGCATGGTATATTTCGTATTTAATGTAAAGTACTTCACATTCCTAAAAGTTTTTTTTTTTGTCCTGATGACGTTGTTTCTGTTGATAAACTGCAATGCCTTATAATTTGCCATTTGCGAATACTAAAACTTGTATTTCTAGATAAAAGAATTCATGCCACTAGTAAAGTCATTTTTATTAGTAATTATAGTTAGCCTTATTGAATGGCATAATTCTTTTAAAATCGCCATATATATTTTTATTAATCAGCAGACAGCCGTTACTGTTCTAAATCAGGTTCATCAGTCGAATTAAGCAGAGATTTGTCCAGTAGACAACAAATTTCGAACACAACCCGGCACATGAATGTGATCATCCGTGGCTTCACTGGGTCAGACTTACGTTAACAACACAAAATTTGAAGTTAAGTTAGTGCTAACACGTTTGTTGACGCCAAAAGGATCGTCAGACAGTCTCATTTATTCATTTAAAATAACGTCTGACGGAAAGCTTCAAATTTGTTTGTGTCATATGTTTAAAACATACATGAAACAATGCGTTATATCAGAATAGTTGGATGAATACGAATATGGTACTTTGAAAGGAAACATAAAAGGGTATACGAAAATATATTTTATATACTAAATACTATTTAGAAATAAAAAGTTGACCATCGAAACTTTAGAAGAAAAGCGCCAAAGAGTTACACATCTGAGATTTGGGAAATATATTTCAGACTCATACACTCACCATGAAGAAGACTGGATTAAACCAACGAGTACTTTACTACCGTATTCACTTTGGTATTTTTGAGACAAGTTTTCGTTCAAAATATCAGAAAGTATTTATCGAAGCTAAAATAAGAATGGAAGCGTAATTGCCAAATACTGAAGGACATCATAAATCTTCGAAATATAACATATTAACGACAAATGTCTGTGCTCGCAATGTAAACAGAAATAACGGTACATACACATAAATCTTTGACCAGTTTTTCAAATTGTCAATTTGCTTTCAAGAACGCTAGTGCCAAGCAAGTTTAATCACTTTATTGCTCTTCGATCACTACAATAAACAGTCTTTCATTTGTCAATTCTGTGTTATACACACTTTCTTACTGATTGGAAAGGAAAAAGTGCCGCGTTGAATATGATTTATTTTTGACAATATGTTATAAGTACCGTTACTAATAAATAATAATAATAATGAATAACATAATCTGGGACCTGTTTCAATTAAGACATAAGACGTTAGGCATACATACATGGGGCTGCGTAGTTTGTTTCACAGGTAAATTCCAATTAAGAGAGTATTGTCAACTTAAATTAATTACTAATTACCATAGAAAGTGCTAGTTGGTACGTACATGCCAGTATGTCTTAGTGGGTGCCAGCATGACTGATATCAATCGGCTACGCATAATTAATAAGTAATAATAAGTTAATAAGTAATAAAGGACAGGCTTTTTCAGTGGTCATTAACCTATACATAACAGAATTAAAACATTATGTTTGCCCTTAAATTTAGTTACTGTCAGAAAAGTAGTATGATGAAGTGAATAAAAAACATTTTAAAACAATGTCTATCACTTTATTCCTATAAGAGTTTTTGTAACTTAATAACCTTCATTTAATTTAGATTCTATGCTCAAGAGAATTAATTTAAATATTGGCCTCATTTCTTAGTTAACATGCAAGGTTAGAACCGTACCCCGTGCTGAATTACACTGATTCTTCCACTTTAATTATGTGCATGTAAAAAGTCAATAAATCATGGTTATGATAAAATTCAATATTTTAATTACTTTAATTTCTCTGTCCTGCCCGACATACCAGTACATCAATGCATTTCACGCATAAAAAGACGATGGCAAGCGTCAGGCTAAGAGACTATTGGTGTTTAGGTACACGCCATATGAAACAAAATCCTTGCATTGGTATTTTATGGACACAAGTTGCGAACAAAACGTACGAGGGAGACAGTGGTTTCCTTTAGATCATGTATGCCAGCGAATTGATTTTAAAATAAGGTTACTCAGTAGATAACTCTGCGACGTTGGTGTTCATCAATAGATTTATTTGAAACTGCTGCACTACTTCAAGGGAACGATATGTCCCCAAAGAAAAACAATACGGCAGCAAAGCTAAATGCGTTGATGTGAATTAAGAGTGTAAATTGATTACGAAGTTTAATACACAATTCATCCGTCTTGGTTGTAATTAAAGCTGATCTAACTTTAAATTGAAAGGGTATCCATGCAAAACATAGAAGCAAGACATAAGAGACAATTATAATGATAAAAAATTGTTATTGATCCATCTGAAACTTATAAAGTTTGCTATATCTAAAGATGGAAAAGCAGGAAAATGTGTTTTTAACTGTACAGCACATTTTTTTCGGGCTTACTATTGTCATTTCATTGTCATCGCAATGACATTTGTCACAGTAATATATTTCTGCCTGAAGGATTTCGTCATTCGTTACGCTCCTCGAAAACATGATTAGATTTCTCTTATTTTAAATGTTATCGGTCGCATTATTCCTAGCTGTTTTTCTGTTCTTCAAATGCACATTGATTTCAATATGGTTTGATGTACATGCAGTTTGTAATTATATTTTTATTTCAAACAAAACCGGGCCTGAAAGGACCAATTAGGCATCTTTTAAGGCTGAAAAGGCTTTTGTAAAATCTGGCATGTCAAAAATATTTAATTTTTTGTCTCCATGTCTTTTCCAAAAAAACCAAAGTCATATGGATTACCAGGCTTTTAGCAATCTAATACTTGTATATGACATAGAATACCCACAAACATATCCATTCGAATGACATAAGTGTAAAAACACTTCGAACAAACCTCCTTGGGAAAAGGTGGACACCTTTACAACTAGACCGCTGGACTTTGGATTTCCCTGATAAAAAAAAATCAACACTATTTTATCGGCAACCGATTTATTGTCTGTGTTGTATTCTCATTTTGTTGATTTGCGCCTTCTGGGCTTCTTAATGAATTTATCAAATGTAACACAACCAGGCTTTTAGTATGACGTTATTCCATAATATTTTTTTCCCGAAAACAAACATACATGCTATGTTGTATTATGCGAATAAATATATTACCTGTTTGAGTAACCTAAACGTGCACTCACATACTATACACTTACAAAGTAGCCCTTGAAATAATCCTATACAAAATGGAAATAAAAGGATGTAATAAATTGATTATACTTGAACACAGAGAGTAATTCGAGAAATTCGTTGAAGGGAATGGCTGTAGACGAGGGTTTGATATCACCATCTGAACGGATTGAAGCTGTTAAGCGTGCATAATGAGCAGAATGAGCAGAATAATCTTCCCAATTCTATGTGAGAAACAAGATACGAGGACATACAAAATCTCTTGTCTTAACGAATACCAGAAAAGATATGCTCTTTGAGAATTTGCTTTAATGATTAATTTAATTATTCCAGACGTGTATTCAAATACCATTTGGTTTCTGTAGTGTGATCGGTTATATTTCTTGCAAATAACTTATATTAAAAAACGATCTGTTAGGTTTTTTAAAATGAGTAACAATAGTCTTAAAATATGTTTTATTAAAAACATAATCAAAACAACTTATAACTTCTTTGTGTAACAAATTATAAGTATATAAGGCCATGTCAACTATTTTTAAAAGTTTCATTTGCGTTATTTTTGTTCAGGGAAGTACCGTACGATGTTTAAATTAATTAAACATCCTGCAATGTCATCTTGTTTGCAACTGATCAAAGTACATTTTATAGCTACAGCATGACCTTTTGCCAAATGATATCATTGTAAAATTTTACAATTATTACGTACTGACCAGGTGAATGGTTCGGATAGTTTAATCTAAAATTGTAAAATTGATGATGAACTCCAATATAATTAGACATCCACACTAAATCCATCGCACTAAAGAATTAATAAACAACCGCTGTCGTAAGACAGCGCGCTCGACTTCGCCGCTTTGACTTATACGTGAATACAATATTGATGTATGTACCTGACAAAAGCAATAAAAATCAAATTAAAATGTAAACAGTGACCATAACTCTCAGGGGCCCAAAACATGAAAGGTATCTATAAACTCTTTACATATACCAAGTTTGCTCGCAATATGTCAACCCTTACTTATGTTATTTAATACCAACCATTTTTCTATTAATAATAACTTTGACCTTGACCTCGATCATAAGGGCCTCAAACGCAATCTCATGAAAGGTATCTATAACCTCTTTCTATATACCAAGTTTGTTCACTTGATGTCAAACCTAGCTAAAATTATTCGATACATACGGTGACTTTGACGCTGCCCTCCCACCAGCCCACCCAAACAATGACACAAGTCATTCTTATAACTTATTTTCCCTTTGTGAAAATTTGGTTAAGAATATAAAAATGTGCTTGTCAAAGGAAATCAAAAGATAATTTAAAAAAAGAAAGTAAATCAAGGGCAATAATTGGTATTTATGGTTTAAATGGAGTTATGTAACCTTAATGTAAGATGGTAGTCATTAATTGTGCGAAGTATTAAGTCAATCAGGGGCCATTACTTGTATAAAGAATAATATGTAGTTATGCAACCTCATTGTGTGATGGTCCTGAACAACTGTGTGAAGTGTTAAGTCAATTGAATGAAGGGTAAAGAATTTATGAATAAATATCCCAACCTGCCCTAAAACTTTAACATTAATTCCAAAGTCAATCAGGGGCCATAATTTGTATAAATAATAACATGGAGCAATCTAACCTCATCATGTGATGACCCTAAACAACTGTGTTAGGTATTAAGTCAATTGAATGAAGGGTATTGGACTTATATGAGAAAATCCCAACTTGCCCTAAAACTTTAACCTGCCCTAAAACTTTAATCTAAGTTCCTAAGTCAATCAGGAGCCATAACTTGTATCAGGATAGTATGTAGTTGTGTAACCTCATTGTGTTATGTTGCTGAACAACTGTGTGAAGTATTAAGTAAATTGGATGAAGGGTATTGGACTTATAAGTAAATATCCCAACTTGCCCTAAAACTTTAACGGGACGCCGACGCCAAAGCTGGGGCCAGTATTAAAACACTACTTATTCTTTGAATAGTCAAGCTAAAAAGTTACTACCGAATTTCGAAGTATTGATGATATATCCTCATAAACCATTGTCTGTATGGATAGGAAATGGAATGAAAATAAAATTATACAAAGTATCATCGTTTAGAATCCTATCGTTATGAATAAACATATGAGTGTACACAGACTGTAAACATGCAGAGTGGAAACATTCAGACACAGGTGTTACGCTTTAATGCGTTTATTTGCCTGGATGTAAATTGCACGTCAAAGTCCAACAGTCAAATATCTAAAGCATTTTTGTATCTATTCAAGTTAGTTTGCGTAAATCTTGTGGTTTAAATTGATAGAGGTTTAATCTAACTTGATTTTTAATTACTTTGTTTCCTACTGTAGTCACCGTACTACGTTTTCAACTGTAAGTGAAATATACGCAACTCACGCCTGCAAAGGGTCTTGTCCCGCTGCATAAAGAAACTATTAATATTAAAATATATGATGAAAACACAGGGAAACAGTTCATGATATTCACTCACACGTAAGTGTTACCTTCATTCAACTATAATTAATTAAATATACATACCAAACAACTATATCGAGTTTAATATCTGTAAAACAGACGTTTAACAAGATATTTTTCAAAACATTTGTTCAAAACAAAGAAGACCACTGAACGTGTTCTTCTGTTGTTCAACTTGTCGATAATATTCTCCTCTGCATAACTCAAAAACATATATTCGTTAGTATAAGCAGGTTTATTGTTTCAAGCATTTTAATGAATTTGATACACTTATTTCAAAGCAAAAATGACCTATGTAATAAAAATTCTTTGTAACACTGTTTTATTCGAGCAAAATATAGATATTGAATCAGACCCACCTTTCGACAAGTAGATTCGGAACTCATAGACATTTTTGTTACACTACCCTTTAAATACATCGTTTTTGTGAAAATGTTTGATACAATTTAATGAAGTTTAATTGAGATTCGTCACTGAAACATTCATAATAGACAAAACAGTTGGGTGTCGTTTGGTAAGATTGGTTGAATGAATGTTTTATTGGATGCTAATTTAAACCTAACAAACAGTTTTTCGACATATGTCAAATTAATGGTCTCACTTATAAAGGAATTGCTTGTTTTTAGTAACAACTTACGGCCATTGTATGGCTTATTTAGACCTTGGATTACATGATAACATCATATAATTCTAAATTAAAAACATGTTGTATGGCGTGTTTATGCAACACTCATATCAACCTAATGCAATGCTTGATCTTATACACGTACAAAGTGTATGTTGATATGGTTGGGTACGTGAAACAAATAATAACGTAAAGAGATGCAAATAACAAATCATAATCAAGTTTCCAGATATATAATATGTAATTTAGTATTCTTAACAATTGATGGTAATTGAAGGATAAGCTGACATTGACAGATTGCATTGGGATACATTTACATTTAGCCTTCACTATACATATAACAAAAGCTTCTACGTGGTCATGTCACATGTAAAAAAGGATGGCCGTGGTAAATTATCGATTTGTCCAAAAATGAAAATGCAGGGGCATAAGTTCACTGTTAGAGTCTATAATTCTATAATCATAGATTCATTTCATTATGGGACGGTATTTTTCATGACAAGTCATGCGAAGTTCAAAACTTATTATCTTGATCACATTTATGAGGTAAACGTCAAAAAATGTGATCAATGCCTAATATGTACACCTTAACTTCAATTCCTTCAATATACAGCCTTTCGGCAAATGCGAATATTTTCCGATGAACGCAACATCTTCGGATATGTTCGGATCGCGAATCATCGAGCACTAATATAAACGCCTATTTTTGGTTGTATTGCGTTAGCAGGCAACGAATATTTTAACAACATATTGAAAAAGTTTAATTTATGATTTGTTTAATTTATTTTTGTCATTTGTGTTTCAATTTTACGTAAAAAAAATTATCATGGGACTATTTTTGTCCGCAGCAATAACATGTGTGCACCGGATGGGGGTCGTTTTATTTACAGCATAGGTGAGAATGAATTACGGAAACTTAAGGCTTTTTCAATGCTTTTTGTTATTAAAATATCTTGGAATAAAAAATGAACTATTAGTATAATTATAAGCAATGAAGTGCGTGGTTGATGTCATTATCGGGGATATGAACGCAATGTAGCTGGCCTAATTACTAATTAGTATGCACTGTTTAAGCATGCGAGAAGTTATTCAGACTCCTACACTCATAAACTAGCCCAATTGGGTTCATAACCCGATAATGACATCAATCACACAGTTCAATCCTTAAATTCAAACAAATCAACACAAGGCACGGTAAAAGAGCTATTTGAAGAAATGATATACATAGTTGACATTGGAAATATTGGTGCAATTAATCTACTGACCAAGATAACACTTCAGTCTGGCCTTTGTTGATTAATATTAGAAAATAAATAAATAAAAAGCTCATTTATCACTTCAATAAATTAATTCCAGTTAGGATACAAACACATGAACACACCTGCAATTCGAATTCGTCCATACACAGTATATAACCAGTCCGGCATGTAAACAGTCTACGAAGTGTAATAATCTTGGTATGTTCTATTGAATGGACAACTATTACGCTTCAATATAGAGGTGAATTAAGAAATCAAATTATTTGAATTGCTTCAGATAAGGAGAAGCACCTGTAAATTCGGTATCTTATTACTTATCGACTTAGCTTATTAATCGATGTATACCATTAGTGGTCGGAGAGCGAAAACATCCGGTCATTTGTTATAAAAAAAAACATATTTTGCAGTTCCGGTGACATTGTTGTTACATTTTTGTTATAGGAACTCACCTGCATACAAGCCTAAAAAAAATATCCAAGTGTTCAGATATATTGTTTGTAGTAAGATATTCATAACAGTTGATGGTAATTGAAGGAAAAGCAGACATTGAAAATTGATGTTGGGAAATATTTACATATAGAATAAAATTTGAATACCACAAAAGCATCAACGTTGCCATAAATGACATGTCAAATATATAGACAAAATGGCTGGGATCCCCTTTCAGAACCGCCGCGATAAGATTTTCATTCCACCAAATAAATTGCCATGAATGGTCGAAATCTCTACCACTGTTACATTCTGTAAAGCGGAATAATTGCATCATGGAACGGTTTTTGTCTTTTTCTTTTTCTTAAATATAATGGTGAAGGTATGCAATAAAAGGTATAATTCACAATCGACCCTTGGGCACTGCCAGGCAAGACTCGGTACTGGTTACCGCACATGTCGTCGGGTCCGATATTTCAATCAGGGTCGCATAGAGATAAAATAATTATATATTTTTTAAAAATAGTGTTTTAAATTTGCAAGAAAAGTATTATTCACAATCCAATCTGAAGGCACAATGAGAGGCAATCCTCGCTACTGTCTACCGCACGAGACATTGGGATTGAAGGGAAGGTATTCCATTTTACTGTCGTTGTCTCCTTTGCAAGCAAACAGTAAATTAAAATAATGTTATAAAAAGACAAGCTCAAAAGCTAAGAACCAATTCGTTAGGTCTCTTTTATACACTCTTATGGCATTTCTGTGTAAACAAACACGATGTTAATATTGACATTAATATCAACAGATAAATAACAGAATTGTGTCCTACGTGCATTAAATACCAACGATATCTAGATTGAAAATACTCACTACACTTTAATATAAACATATTTTAACAGCCCTGTGAAAGTTAATTCCATCGCACGTGTAAAGAAAAACTGTGTATAACTTGACGGTAAAGCTAAGATAAATATGTGCTTGTCTTGGGTGTTAATGGAATTATATATAATTGTTTATTGGCATAGGCATGGCATCTGTCAGATTTAATGTAAAATAATTTACATTCTAAAAAGGTTTTTGTCGTCCTTTGACGTTATTTTTGTTGATAACTGGCTTCTCCTTGCCATGGTTATTCGACATTTGCAAAGTATAAAATTTGTATATCTAGATAAAAGTAATTAATGCCACCAGTAAAATATATGCGTATTCGAAATCATAGCTTGCCCTATTAAATGGCAGTATTTTATTTTAATTCGCCAAACATTTGTTTTGTTATTCATCAGGCAGCTGTTATTGTTATGAGTCCGGTTCATCAGTTGAAAAAACACAGGCTTGCCAAGTGGACAACAATCAATTTCGAACACTGACCCGGCTAATGTTTTAAAATGTATTGTATCAAAAGAAATTGGTGTGTAAATGCAAACCTGAAAAATATACGTTGTGCACTGTATATAGAATGATTGATACTTTTTGGAAAAAAAACACACAAGGAAAACATACCAAGTGAATCGCTTTTCAAATGGGGATATACGAAAATATATTTGATAGGTTACTAAGTAAAACAAAGGGCTTGGTTCACGAAAGGTAAAAAATGGCCCCATCTGTAATGTGCTTGATTCCCGTGAATTTTGGTTAGAACAACCAATGGCAGTTAAAGAATGAAATGTAATATGATGATTCTATCAACATTTCGGTTGCCATGGCAACATATCAATCAAGGGGTATTTTCCAATTAAAATATATAAATGACAATACCCTGAACATGAATGATGATATATTTTACTTCTAAAGCATTATTGCAACATATATAAAAAAAAGTTATATACCTTATTTCTGTACTTAATTCAATTAAGAATTAGGATGTTACCATGGATACAATTGCAGTAAAATCATTCTTTATATATGTTAAATTAATCAAATATGTAATTTTATATTGATATTTTGCATTGATATATTATAAATTGTTACTTCAGATAAAGTGATAATATTTCATGTCATTTACAACATAGCTGTATGATGGTTGCTATGGTAACAATGGAACAATATGAATTTACAGTTCATATATGGATTTTTGTGAGTATGACAAAAGCTGTTGTAATACATGTTTTAAAAATTTGTTTCATAGTTTTCATTTTACTCTGTGTAATATAATTATATAAACAATAAATTAAAGCATTTGAATTATATTGGTAATGAATATTTAGAGTACCTTTTAGATAAAACATATTTTAAAGTTCTAATTCATTAAAATGACAAGCTAACTGGACATAAAAACAACTTAACAATTCCCAATATGGACTTTGTATAGTCTATTCATATAAATTACCATTAAGCATTTCTGATGCAAAATAACAACTGTTGAAACATGAACACTAAGTCATAAAGTTTATCCTTCAAAGAACATTAGCATATGTTTGTTGGCTGTTTAAATGCTGCGCCATTTAATCGCTGTCCGAGTCTGAACTATCAACTGTTGGTGGAACAACACTAGCATCATCAACATATTCACTCCAGTCACGAACACCAAGAGCACCCAAAAATCTGTGCTTTCCATAACCCAAGTACCAAATCACTGCTGCACAGTGTGCACACATTCCAACTATCCTTGAACCAGATCTACATTTGCAATACCAACCAAGAATTTCATAATTGTTGAATTTAATCCAAAGATTGTATTGTTTCGCCGAGACATGACGACTTTGTAAACGCACACGAATTAGCCCACTTCTTTCTTTGTGTACACGAATGTCTTCATCGCCCTCAAGGTGTTCTTGGATGTATCCAGGGCAAAGCTTCAACTGATAGACACCACATGTGAGGGTCCGTAGTATGTCCTCAGTGAGACGAGGGAAGTCTTCAAGATCAGTGTCAGAAACTGGAACCCACACGGCTCGACTTTTGTCGAGATTGCTCTCCTCAATCTCAGTTTTCAGAGAGTTCTCTTGAGTTGCTAACTGCAGCATATGGTGTGCGAGTCTGTCATCATCAGAGCATGAAGATGAAAGTGGCGGAAGATATTTGTTGCAAACGGCACAAATTATTTGCACAAAGTCGCCAATAAATGGAACCTGGCTGTTAGGTAATACTCTGTCTAAGTATTTCCATCTCTTGAGCCGTGCGTTGGCAGACTCAACCACCCATCTGATCTGAAGTTTAAAAGTATGTTTTTAAAAGGGCTATACACTGTATGATGAAATAGCGAAATAAAAAGAAAATTGTCTCTACTTTCGCGACATTAACTCAAAAATTGGCTCAATTAAAATAAAATAAAAATAAAATAAAAAAGAAGTTGTCAAAACGGTTAATCTGTAAGAGTGCAGCTTTAATATATATCATACCATATTTATTAGAAGTGTCATTATGGTGCTGGACTTGGACCTTACTTACGATTATAAAGCATGTGCAATGAATTTGGATCCTGAAATAATAAAAGAAGATTGATACCTTCGTGACAAGCCTGCTAGTGTTGGCGACCTCGGTTTGGAACTGGGTCTCGCCTTTTGGCAAAAATGAAGGCATCTTTGACTATATTCCCAGATCCTAAAAAAAGATATGTATGTTTAATAAACATTATATTGATTATTTATATTATTAAAGAAATATAAACTTTTGCTGCTCATTATATGAAATGGAAATCATAGATTCAAAGGGCAAATCACATATTTTTTTTTCTTTCCTATAGATATATCTTTTTAAACAAAATATCATAATGAAAACTATTGATAAATATGTTGATACATCTGCCCTACCTCTAATAGCTGCAGGGAATCCCTAAACCCTCTGTCCACCACAAATATGTCACCAGGATGGACATACGATTTGATATCCTCAACGTTTGTATTGATGATATGGTTGAGGATTTTTGCATCATTGTTCTTTCCATCAGACAGGTAAGGGCCAAGTACAGACATGTAATGGCCACTTGTTGTTACAATCACCATTGGCTTAACAAGTGGCCTCCCCTTGTGCATGCTGTATGACCTGCGTTGGAAATGATGGTTTTGGCTTTTTTGGATATATATGTATGTTCCATCCAACACTAAAATCAGACGTGAACTGTCTCCAGCTTCATCAACAAACAACGATCGGGCGAGTTGGCGTGTGTGTTGATTAATTACTTTTTGCCTTGAAATATGGTTAAATCCTAAATTGAGAGGTACAAAGTTTTCCTTTAAAGTTTGTCTTGTTGTAGCGATTGCTCTTCGAACACTTGATTTGGAAATACCAAATATAATTGACAGAATAGTATTTGAAAGTCCTGATTTTAATTTAAAGAAAAAAATTCCGACTGTTGTGAGAATATCTCTGACAGGGGTGTTACGGATATGTCCATCCACACCAGCACAAATATCCCGAATGGCCTCCTTGTTAAGTCCGGTGAGATCAACATATTCCTCATTGTTCAGCGTGTTGAAGTCAAATCGTTTTCGGGTCTTGTTACATGACGCCCTCAACTTGTTCAATAGTTCCAACACAGTTGCACGGTTTACAAATGCAGATTCAGATGCCTTGACAGATTGGAGGGCTTCATCTTTTATTTGGGATTCATCCATGTGGACTGGACAGCATCTTGTGCCACTTTTGATGATTACATTCCGCTGAACAAAAGCTGTGAATCTTGCCTCTGATGGCACAACTATAAGCTTGGGTCCAGGTCTCTTACAAATAAAGCACCGTGAATGAGATTTGGGTGTTGAGGGGATATTCAGTCTAACGGATGGAGGGCTAGCAAATGAGGTTTTCTTTGATACTGGAGGTTGATATTCCTCATTGTCACTTTGGTCAATGAGTTTATTATCGAAATTTTCAACAGGTGATAGCTTGTAAAAGTGCTTTATACGGCATTTGTTGCAGAGTACATCAGTGTCCTTCAATTCAATTGGCAGGCGCTTAAGTATCAGTTGCTCAAGTTCTGAATTTATTTTACATCTATTTTTTGGATTTGTCCATGTTTTACATACAACACACTGGAATGGAAGCCGTACTCCTGGCATCTGAAATATTACGGATGAATGTATATTTTATCATGCAATAAAAACAGCAAAAAAATTTTTTTTTTTTAAATTGTTTTTAATTATCTGTTTCACTCCTATTGTAAAAATAACAATAATAATAATAACAATGAATGATTCCCCTTGATCATTAAAATATTAAAATTAAAAATGTTTTACAAGTGAAGAATTAAAAAAAAAAGTTACCCTGGTGGGACCCGATCCACCGTACTTAATAACTTAAGCATTTAAAATGAGAACACAAAGAATTAAGCTTTGAAATATTTCAGACCAATACAAACTTCGGGAAAACAGTTTTATCCAAATGGACAAGATACAGCTTCTTTTATAACTAAAAGGTCAGCGATTCTTAGTTGCTTGTCTTAGCGTATAATAATTTAGCAATTTGCATAGCACATACAAGCCTAAACTTGGTCCGAATTGAACCATTCTTACATACAATATTCTGTATTATGCGAACGAGCTTTCTTCCATTACGTTACCCTTTTAGTCATTCATTTGGAAAATTATTCCTACATACAAATTATCAGAAAGTATTAATTGGCGCTAGCTCAAGACAAAACCCATTAAATCACAAAACGTGCACGATAAGTATCTCATTTCCGTACTTAGAAATTACAAGATGACACGCCATTTATTTTGACTCCTATTGTTGTGTGTTTTTCGTCAAAATAGGCCGAACGGTGTAAAACTGATCTTGCATTTAATGATTGCAGCAACCTGTTAAAAGCAAAGGGTTACAAATTATATGCAGCTACTTTGCACAGACCTGTAAACAATCTTGCTTGGTTGCGTCTAGGTACTGTGGTTACAACCGAGAAAATATATGAAAGAAACACACATGGTATTTTGTTTGCGAAAGCTTTAAGAGTTGATACCGGTTTAGCGGTGATCAAATATATAGTTAATACCGTTTTTAAGCAAATCGTTTTTCATATTTAAAACAAAGACTAAACGTACATACTATATGATACGGCAGTAGCTTGTATTTTCTTCAACTGACATATGACGTGTAATGACCAAATTAGTTCATCAATGTTGTCGTTTGTTAAACTTTTTTGGTACAGAAGCGGTATATGACATTAAGGCTTTTAAATAATACCAAAATTGTTATTTTTGAAGCACCCACACGAGTTTTACGTGATGAAACTTACTCATTTACTTCAATAACATTTTTAAGGATTAAACAAGGCTTTCCTGGCGTTGAACCATTGTAAAATAGGTCAAATATTGCTATTACCCGTTCTGATCGCGGGATAAATGCCTGCCGTATCAACTTGTTGATATTCCTGGCAGTAGTGCACATGCAGATCTATAAATAAGTGTTAAATGTGATGACAAACTACTAAGACTTTGATAAAACTCTTATACAAGTTTTCAAACATATATTAGATTCATAATTCTTTTATTTTAAAGACCAATAAGTGTAGCCAAAGCGGCTATACGGTATTTTCAACGCACCTTAAATGAGATATTTGTCGTTCTGGTGTCTTGTCTCGTTTACGGGACGAAAACATGCAGGAAACACGAAAGCCATTGAATGAGAACAATTAATATCGTGTTGTCGGTTTAGATCGTCTGAACAAAACATCACTGTTGTACTCTTATATTTAACCCAATTTGTTGAATAATGTGAACACGATCCGTTAAAGTAAGTTGATTTTTACCATAACAAACATCAACATGCATGCTCTCTTTTATTATGCCAAATAGAATATTCCATGTTTGAGTAGGAACACGTGGACACACGTACCATAAGTTTAAAAAGTAACCCTTCAAATAGTCATACTATACGTTGAAATAAAAAGATGAAATAAATAGATTATACTTGAACACAGAAAGTTAATCGAGAACTTCTTCGGAAGAGAATGGCTGCAGACAAGACGTCACAATCTGAACGGATAAGCCCGGTAGTCGTGCACAATGAGCAAATTATCTTTTAAAGCTATAAATAAAACAAGTTGACATACGAAGATAAATAGAAACCTTTCGTTGTCTTTCTTAACGAATACAAGAAAATGTATGCCCGATGTGAATGGGCTTGAATGATCAACAGATTTATTCAAATGCCATTTGGTTTCTGTATTTTGTTCTGATCGGTTATGTTTCTTGCAAATAACTTGCATTTAAAAATACCAAAAGGTTGACTTGTTTGGATAAAATAAACCGGAATCACTTAATATACACATGGAGTAGTCCATTGTCCAGTTTTTAAAATATGTCATTTATTATGGAGTGAATGGATCGTTTAACCGAAAAAGGTCAAATTGATGATTAACTCATATATATTGAGACATCCAACCTGAATCCATAGCACTAGCATTACTTTAAAAAGGTACTACCCAGTTTCACGATATATCATTTTAACCATCGTCTGTATGAAATGGAATGCAAATACAATTATACGAAAAGTATGAGCGAAAAGAGTGCATACAATCTGTAAATATTCAGTGAGGAAATATTCAGACAAAGGTGTCATGCTTAAATGCGTACAAATTAGCTGGATGCTAAGGTATGTGTATAAGTAAAAATCAAGGTCCAACTGTCAAACTCTAAAGCATATTTGTATGTATGGAAATTATTTTCAGTAAACTGTGAGGTTTCAAATGACAGACTTTTACCGAATGACGTTTAGTCGTTGTTGTTGTTTTTATTTTCTATTACGATGATGCTTATTGAACGTATAACGTTTTCAATTCTGAGTGAAATCTAGGTTGCACGATTCTGCCAATTGTCTTTCCCCCCTGCATAAAGAAACTATGGCCAGGGAACTAGGACATGATATACACGCACTCTAAAATGAACACGCAAATCAATTAATTATTTATGTGATGTATATACAAAAAAAATGTTTATAATATAAACTTTATATAGTAAGACACGTGAAACACATAATGTAAAAAAATGCAAATACCAAAATATAGTATTTAGATATATTGTATGAAGCTTGACAATTTTCAAGGCAATTGATGTTAATTGAAGGATTTGCTGACATTGACAGATAGCATTGGGATGCATTACATATAGACTACAGTAAACATATAACAAAGGCATATACGTGGCCATGATCATGTGTCACATATAAAAGACAAGTACTGCCGTGATTAGTTTGTTACGTTTTGAATTGTTGTTTAAAAGAAAATCAGGTAAGTGGATATAACAGATGGTTTTAGAAAAAAGGTAACCCAATTTTAAATGTTGGAATATATATATATATATTATACATAATATATTTGCATGTTTTAGTCTTAGAAGAAAACAAATGCCAAATGAAATATCATTCAATGTAAACTACATTGAAAACCTAGCTGTCAAATACTGTGAACCTGATGAAAAGCCAAATTTAAACAACCAATCAGCAGAAAACACGGGCACAGAGCTATTTGAAGAAGGGCTCTTCGTAAAAATGGACGTGGATAAAAAGCCAAATTTGAACAACCAATCAACAGAAAACACGGGCACAGAGCTATTTGAAGAAACAACATGTACATAACTGAGATTGGAAAAGTCGAAGCGATAAATCTATTGACCAAGATATTACTTCAGTGTGGCCTTGATCTTAGAAAAATAAATATATCAAGCTCTTTTATCACTCCAATTAATTCAGTGGACAAACCTGCAACTCGAATTCGTTCATACACAGTATATAGTGCCCGGCATGAAAACAGTATACAAAGTCAATATCTGTCATATTTAATGTAAAATGCTTCACATTCTAAGAAGGTTTTTGTCGTCCTGATGACGTTGTTCTGTTGATAATTCTGTTCTTTTTTTGTTCATTCGTCATTTGCAAGTAATCAAACTTGCATTTCAAGATAAAAGTATTTCATGGCACTAGTCACGTATATGTGTATTCGAAGATGGCATATTTTCAAATTGCCGAACACTTTGTTTTGTTAATCACCAGTCAGCCGTCATAGTCATATATCAGGTTCATCAGTCAAATCGAATTAAACAAAGGCTTGCCCAGTGTCAAGAAACAATTTCGAACAATAATCCGGCTAAGTGGTCGACCCCGGCTTCACCGGGTCTGACTTAGTTAATTCTGATAATTAAATAATTATTACAAACTCTACATATATACTCTGTGGGTCAATTGATCACAGTTTGGCATAGCATTATATTTATATATTAAATTAAGGGAGTGTACATACCAAATTTAGAAATATACACTGTATACTGGTTAAAGGATAATTGACAAAACACAGCAAGAAAAAAATACATAGGTAATCTTTGAGCAAAGTGGGATATACAAAAAATATTGACATATTAAATATTACTTAAAAAAGCAAAGCTAATAACCAGAACATTTGATAAAAGAAGACAAAGAATTAAACTTACACTTATCATGTAATCAGTATAATCTCAACGGACAAGATAAAGATATTTTCACAACTAACACTAATAAGGTCGGCGATAAAAGTTGCTAATCTTAAAGTCTTAAGATGTCAATGAAGTATGCATAATATATACAGCGATTTGCACAAGTTAAAAAGTCGGGATTATTGAACCATTCTTACATACAATATTCTGTATTGGGCTACCGAGCTTTCTTCCATAACGTTACCATTTTAGTCATTCATTTGGAAAATTATTCCTACATACAAATTATCAGAAAGTATTTATTGGCGCTAGCTCAGGAAACATACATGAAAGCACGGTACGTATACTATATGCATCTCATAACCATAATCAGTAATTACAGGCCATTTATTATGATTCCAATTGTTGGGTGTGAAACGTCAAAATTGGCTGAAATGTGAAATTAATGAACTTGCGTTCAATGATAGCAGAAACATGTTTGGATTAAAAGCAAAGGTCTACAAAATACCTAAAAAGTATATGTTGAAAGGTATTTAATCTTTTGTTCTGAATTGTAAAAATTAGAAATATTTTTTTAAACCAAATGCAAATACTTCTTTTTAAGTATGTAGGTATGCAATTCGAATATTTGAGTAACGCCACTGAACGTCACACATCCATATCATTTCTCAGAAATGATACTGAGAACAATGCAAGCAAGGCGTTTATGCGGTTGTTCGAATATTATTTTTAAACTCAACGGCATGTTTTTTCTAGGTACGGCAAATATGTACTATAATACTTCGGTGACCACATAAATAGCCAAAATGAACTCGCATATTGAATAAAACAATACAGTTTTCTAGTGTATAATGCATATTACTCATGTATTCACTCAACAAATGCTACTAAACAAGGTCAGTTGAAGGACAGATTTTCCACTTCCTTGACTCCTTTTATATCACTTGAGGAAGCCAGTCACTGATGAAATTATTGTTCGTTTGGCAATCTTTCAAACACAACAGTTTCAGTGTCAATATTAAGGACTTTCCATAGTGCAAAAGTCGTTCGAAGGAAAAAACATATTTTAATTTAGTTTTGAGATTGCATATTTAACAAGTATAATACATACATTCGTTGAAATTAGGATCATATATTACGAAATAAGATTTTATCAGATTTTCAATCAAAAAGCATGTGCTTTTTTTTCAGAAATGCATTGACACCAAAACCATGTTTTGTGTCAAAATAGTCAACATTATCCAATCAACAATACTTTCAGACATTGTGGTGTTTGCAGCATTTCTTAGAAAAACAATTGCTTTTTTTGTATCAAAGAAATGAATTGTATCCACAATGTTTCATTCCTTTAGAAAATATCTTTCTTATTTGAAAAGAAATCACAATACATCGTTGTGTTGTCTAGGGCATTTTGACACAAAACACAGTTTTGTATTGTCGACAATTCCAATAAAAATACAATACAATTACTTATTGATCCAAACCCGATAAAATCTTCTTTCCAAATTTTTTGTCAACTCCTTATAAACCCAAAAATGTCGCAATGGATGTCAGTTCTACTCCTGAACTGGATTGTTCCATAAAATAAATAAAACAATAACTTTTAAATTGTTGGCCGATCCAACCCCCCTTCACTATTGTACTGTGGTTTACCCTTAAATAAGTGAGTTATATATTCGGTAATAATATGACAACCAATAACCAGTCTATAACCTTTTCAATTCGTATCAATATCTACGAGTTTCGACAGGTTTATATTATTGATTGTAAAGATTTAAACCGGTGTTCAATTAATGATCGTCATACGTTTTCACGTTATAAATTGATCTTGATTAAATGTTAGCTTTGTTATATAATTTGTACTAAACATTTATATGTTTACTTGCAATATAAGTAAATAATTAAAGTTAGCTATAATAATCATTTTGGGGGCTTTATACAGGCACAATTTCGCATGTAAACGAAAAAATAAATAAAAAAGGTGTAAGTTTGATAATAAATTGGCAACATATCAGTTCATTGTATAAACACACAAAATAACTCAATCTCCTATGCATGGGCAAAATAATAGAATTAAGCAGAAAGAGGTCATGTTCTTTAAGGCAAATGTCAATCGTTGTCTGAAATAAATCTTTCATCTATCATGTTTACGTAAAAGGATAGACAGGTGCCAAATATTTGACATTGTGCTGTGTTTATATTGGAAAAGAAATACAAATATGACATTTTATCTTTTTATGCAGACAGTATAGATGGAATTGACGAAATTTATTGTACATAGTTCAGACAAAGCTTCAGTCGAGGAGGCGTTAGAAAGGAGCGCTGTTGATCTAACTTTTGTCTCTGCATCGTCTTTATGTCTAGATAATTTGTAATTATATATTTCGTCTATATTTCCTCACTTTAATTTAAGTCTGTGTAATACCAACCTGTTATTTATTTATTCTTTGTTTTGAAAGTCATACACTGTATCCGTTCGGTTAGGCGTAAAACATATGTACAGTTTGTTTCCAAAGGAATCATTAAATAAAGTATAGATGGGTTTGGATATTAATCTAAGTTTTAGCAAAGTAACGACTAAGATTTTAAATTAGTAAAAACTAAAGACCGTCGTGATTTTGTCAGGGTACATAAATGATTGTGTTCTTACCGCACAAACGCGACCCTAAGGTCAACAATAATGAAACATATCGGTCAGATACGAATAGACTGCTTGCAGAACGTATGAGAGAGCTTTTTCCATTTTATTTATTTTTTACATTAAGGAAAATATTGTATCGTTGCTATACGGCCGAAAAATAAACACAACAAAAAAACACATATTAAATAATTGAAAGATATTCTTTTAATTAATTTAAAACCAGCAATATTTAAAACAAAATGCTTAAAGTATGGAAAAAAACATTCTTAATTTTAGTATTTTGTTCCCTATATTTCGCTCACAAACTCTGACTGATACTGCAGAGTCTTCTAGTTCCAAGGACTATCACATTGGTTAGTTCGCAAACATTAAGCCCTAGCTTTAGTGTTGCATAAACTATTAAATATTGCTAATCAATGTATGTTACACTGACTTTCAAGGCATGAACGTTGTTCTAGGTTCTATCCTCACATATTAAGGACACATGTCGCTAGTCGCCCTCATCACAAATATTAATAGCCAAACCTTCAAGGATGTCCCTACACCAGGATCAATATAGAACAGAGACACTTAAGTGAAAGATAATGTCACAACTCAACAACACAGATGACATGGACATTGTACCACGTTAGAGAGTGTTATTTTTTTTCGTCAACTCCTTTTATAACAGAACGGTAACATTTAGATAGAAGTTCAATAGCAAGATAAAGCGGATAAATAACTACTAATTCGCTAAAATCACGGGTAACTTTAGTGTTGCATAAACTAGTTTTGCTTAAAAAGGTATGTAACACGGACTTTTGGTGCACCATATAGGCCGTTAAGGGCATCAAGCCGTCCTCATCTCGTATGTTAATTGTTTGGTACAACTCAATATAATGTAACTATGCTCACTATGCTTATTAGATTCGGAGACTGACTTGACAAAACATGATCGGAGGGTTATTGGAATTTTAAATATCAGTTGAAATATCATATCAAACTCATGTACACCACAAAAGGCTCGCTAAGGGCGAATAAACGAAACAAACCACTGACGTTTCGTCTAAGGCAGTTATTTCCCTTTTTCAATGTAGTGTTTGGATCATAGAAGAATAAGGGCCGAGGTATTAATGTATCTGTTGGTCATATTCCTTAATAAGTATTTGGAACACTGCCAGTCTTTGTTTGGGGCCAATAACATCTAGTTTAGGCATCCCATGTACAAATAAGCTTGTCTGAGTTTATCCAACTAATAGCCATACTATATATCACATGAAATTTTGAGGGAATTTGAAAGGAACTTGCTTAGTTATTATTAATATGTTAATAATATAAATCATCAAATGGACATAACATATAAAGAAATTGCAGATTTGTAATTAATAGCAAATGAAAACGGAAGTTAAATGACCGATTTTGCAATCTTTCCAGGCCAAACAAGCGTTTTGGTATCATTTTCTATTAGTTAATGATTTACATATTGTTACTCTACATATCAAAGTGTTTACAAACCAAAGAACTATTTGGTCACCAGGTATTTACAGTTTACAGTGTTGTACATTGAATATCGTTAATATAAATACAGGGGTTTTATTTAAATATTTACAAATATAGGAGTAATTGTTAAATATTTTTATACAGGCAGATAACCTACGACAAAGGACATGCTAGCGTGTGCATGTCTCTGAAGCGTGTACCTCGCAAAAAGCCCCGCTACTTCACGGCTGCGAAACAGTGGCTCCAGCTCCTTTAGGAGCTGTTTATAAAAAAGAGGCAATGACACTTTCGAGCTAGAGCAAAAGAACGGACATCATCATAAAACGTAAGTATGACTCGTTATTTTATCTAATATCACAATTATGAGGGTTTATTTGAGAAATCGGGGAATGCAGTGAGTAAATATGTTTAATCTTAACACGTATTTCGGTTATTTTGTAAACATATTGTTTATGGTGTTATAAGACCGATTCTCCCATCAAACACATGCATGTTTTCAAACGTAAGTAGAACATTTTCACTAATTTTAAGCTAAATTTTACTCTTTACTTTTAATAGAAGCTTACATTTAAGATAAAACCAGTATAATCGAGCTGGAGTAAAAAGTCAGGGAGCTTGAGACAAAGCGTGGAGGCTGAGCCAATACGCTGTAAAATAATTTTGATGAGAAATATCTGCTAATTCGGAACGCTAAATTCTTTATTAATAAAAATTACTTAATAAAAAAAAAGTTATATGTATTACTGCTCGATATGTTCCAAGTCAGAAAGTTAGATGTGAACCAAAAACTGGAATATATTTTGTTCTGTTAGATATATGTTTATTCATTTATTTCATTTTTCGAGATGTACGAATCATTGTGTCTGAGTGGTGGTATTGGCTAAATTTCTTCATTATTTTCCAAAAGTCTGTACATGTAATATTTGGTTCTCTGAGTTTGTTTGCTAATTTATCTGTGTGATTTGATCGTGCTTTACTTATTGTATGTAGAGTTAGATTTCTTACCCCGTCTACTTCCATGCAAATTGCTCGACCTAAGCAGTTCGCCAGCAATGCTCAAGTTCACACAGTCACTGATTCCACATCAAATCCCACTTTTTCTGGTGGAGTTTACAACAATTTTGATGCTCAAATTCATGCTAGGTTTACATTAGGCCACGATTACCACGATGTCCCCGATTCCAGAGCATCGTGGCGAACGTAACAGAGCGTGGAGTCGAATCGGGGTGATCGTGGGGGAGCGTAACGGAACGTGGTTGAATCGTGGGCATCGGGACAGATTTTAAATCAAACTTAAATTTCACCACGATTGCCCCGATTCATTTTCTAATCGTGACAGAGCGTGGCCTTCGTAACAAAACGTAACGGAACGTAACGAAGCGTAACAGAACGTGGAGTACAATCGCAATAGATCGGGACCAGCGTGGACACATTTTTTCATCCCGCTTCGCTGCGACGTCTCACGATAGCTCCACGCTCTGCTACGATCTACCACGATCTGTTACGATATACACTTTTCTATCATTTATTGCTCCACGTTGCGTCACGCTCTCCTACGGTATCCCCGATTGTTGTTCACGTTCTGATACGCTCTGACACGCTCCAACTCGTTTCCTCACGATAGCCATGATTTCCACGCAAGCTGCATATACATAACAGCTTTATCTACTGGTACTCTATCAGTTTAATCATGCCAGCGAAATGAAAAGGTTCCAAAACTTCAAGAACTGTTGTGGTTGGTTCATCCGCCATCACCCCCTCCCCCACCTCCACAACCGGAAGAAATTGAAGATGCTCCGATGGAAACCACATCGCCCCAGGATGATGCTCCAAAGAAGAAGAAATAGTCATAGGGTGGATATAAGTAGGGAAGTGTTGTTGAAAGGCTAAAAATAGACAACACTGACCAGCAAAAAGAGGAAATTTTAGATTTTCTATTTCTTCTTCTGACTTCTAATCCGATATTTATATCACGTGTATGCTGTGACCTTTTCTTTCGTTCAACAATATATGCGTAAATTAAAACAGCCAATTCAGGATCGTCTATATCCAGCTGGTTCATTGTTGCGAATATTAAGCCTAAAGTGAATTATTTCTTGTTTAAATATCAAATCGTGACGTAAAACGTGGTCATTTGTCTCAAATCGTAGGTCAAATCGCAGGAGATCGCAACAAAGCGGCTTTGTCGTAGGAGATCTTAACAGGACGTAACGGAACGTGGTGGAGTGTGGAAGCCAATCGTGTTGATCGCAACAAAGCGTAACAGAACGTGATGCAAATCGTGGGCTCGATCGTAGCAAAGCGCAGTAGAGCGCAACAAAACGTGCTGATTTCGTAAGGAAGCGTAACAGAACGTGGAGTAGACCATTTAATCGTAGAGCTCCCCGATTTTTTAGCCTCTGGCTAATCGGGGAGATCGTGGCCAGATGTAAACCTAGCATCACTGAGGGAATATCCATGTGCACATCCGTCAAAATGACATAATTCCATGCTGTAATTCACCAGTTTCAAAGCGAATTCGCACCATTTAAAACAACTGTGAAGCTGACTAACGGTCTTTTAAAACTTCAACCGCCAAATGACATGTACACACGCGCATGATTACTAATGACGTCATGCACTTATGACATTGCTCTTATTATCGATTTGCATAATTGTAATGGATTGAAATATGTATTTTTGTTGTTTTAAGGTGAAATCTTTGAACATTTGTCGATTATTGAGACATGAATTATGTTGTTTTTATTTTATTTTTAAGTTTTTATGTCGGACTATTTTCTTTGGAGTGGATGAAGTATCCTAATAACAAACCATTTAATTCTTTGCACTAGAACACAAGAATGTGATTGAAGAAATTTTGACCTACATTTCGACCGTACTTGAGTTATACAAAGAATCTCAAATTCGTGAGTATTTGGTATCAAATTCGTTATTTAAAAACGATAAAATCTCGGTTGATCCTCGTTTTTATTGTTTTTAAATGAACTCGTTTAATAAATTCGATACAAAATAAACATTCTTTTTAGATCCTCTATATAAATGATGCGAAAAGTGAGATGTTATGGCCAAACAACTTAGTTTAAACCTTAGTAGATTAGAGTTCCGGTGAACTCTTGTTTCTCTCACCGTACCAAGGCGATGATCCCATCATTTAACGGTAAAGCAATTTTAATGAGGGTATGGTTTGTGTTTGGTGTTTGTATTTGTATATTTTCGTTTGGGCCCTTGCCCTGTGCCCCTAAACAGAAATTATGTTTTAATTTTCTACTTCTGGGCTTGTCCCTGTATTTTTCATTTTTTATTGATAATACTGCCATGAGTTAAACAAATAATGGTAAGAAACACATGTTATACTGTGTAGTCACTTCTTAATCGGTGTAAATTACGGAATTCCGTTAGGGTCGTTGTCTGTGTTGATCGGAAACGCGGTACTCGATTTTATGATGATGGAAACGCAAAACAACAAATTACGATACCGAAAACGCGACAATACGATGATGAAATTGCGACAGTATGATAACTTAAACGCGAAAAGTCAATGGTACGATTATTATTATGCGATATTATTTCGTGTTTTCACCATCGTAATGTCGCGTTTTCACCATCGTAATATCGTGATATCGCGTTTTCGTTATCGTAGTTTCGTACTGTCGCGTAGTCATCATCATACTCTCGCGTTATCATGATTGTACCGTTACGTTATCATCATATTACTGGCCTGTTATCACCATCGTACTATCGCCTTCCTGTTCACATACGCATACAATAATTTCCCCTTCATGTGACTAAATAATGGATTCAGAGTCTGAAGGTTAACATTAAGTCTGATTCATAAATCCTTATACATTTGTATTAGATCTACGGCACGATGACTCCTTATAAATAAATTGAGCAACTTTATAAACGAACTAATTGTACTTTGAACAAATAACAGGTCTTATATGGTTTAATTTTGTAATTAACCCATTTTTATTTTGTTTTATTATAGTTGGGCATAACCCGTCCTCGAAGTACGTCTTGATTTTGAATGATCTACATACTTTCGTCTACATTTTATGAACAATTATGTGTATAATTAGTGACCATTTATGTCGTGGTAGTTTACTATAAGGGCCATTCATAATGTTATGTAATTTTAGCATTTATATTACTGCAGGTAACTTAAACAAGAAATGGGTTGTTTAATGCACATATACAGAACAGAGGTAATTGTTGTTAGCTTTTGGTGTATCTCATAAGCTCATATTGTCATACAATGTTCTTTTTCGGGTTCGATAGCTGTTGGCATCTGATAAAAAGCCAATGAGGCAATAAACAGTACTCTTAATGTAAGGTGTAACTCGTTTGAGATTGGCCAAAATCTGGTCTCGTTTGTTTCTTGAAATGCGGAACGTGGACTACTTTTCAAGGTATCCGACCTATACATATGTCGTTTGCAAAGGCTGGTATCATTTTCTATATTTTTAAAAGATTTTGTGAGCAGAAACTGAACATGTGTTGTTTTTTTTATTTCCTGGATATAACAATCACGTTTATTATGCCTTTGATTGCAAAATATGTTGACAAATATGCTATTGAATTTTGGAAAAAAACAACATGGACAATTTGTTTAAATAAAATGGATATCAAACCGAACTACTAAATAGTGATCTCAATAATCTCAGTCTCAACTAATTTTACTTCATGAAAGCATTGTTTAAGTCAAAACAATTTTTAAATGGATTGTGTTGATAAAAACCTTTGTCAATGTTTCAAAGAGAACTTGTTCTAGAGCAAAATCAAATGTACATAAATATTTTCTATAAACGATGAGTTGTACTCAATGACAGTTTTGTATGTAAAATAAATTTTCTATGGAATCATGTGTTTTGTTTTTGATCAACATAATTAATTACGCCGTTAAAGATACTAAAAATCGATTAAGAATAACGCTTGCAGTATGTGGTAAATTGAGTTGAGATTTAGATTGCCATTAGATTATTATGTGATATTTGGGCTTGGATTTTATAGGTCTTGATAACCTGAACTAAAATAACAAAACACATGTCAAATGTTCAGATAATGAAAGTTAAATATTTAAAACATATGTTTGCTTGTCCGTAATCCTTACAAGAAAATGTTAGTTTGGTATACAAATACACAACCACCCAACTTCTGTAGACTTGGCTCTTTCTTGTCTTCGACCGAGCTGATGATGTCAACTAAAATTGATTTAAAATCAGATCATTTAGTTGTTATAAAGATTTTTAGTAATGGTAACAGGTTATAAGCATGCATTTACAAAATAAATGGTTAAATGCAACGCGCGTCGTATAACTCATTTATTTGAGTAATTGCATAATTTGCGGTATTTGATATGAACCATTATCAGTCCGTGTAATTGATAAACAGTTAGATAAAGTATAAACAAGTGTAACTTACAGCATAAAGGTAAACCATATGAATGCATCATAATGCATTGAAACACCTCTTATATGAGACAAAAAAGGATAACACGTGTTTGTACAGCAATTGGTACAACAAAGGCTCACAATACTTTCAACTCCTTTACAACTTTCAACAAAATCTGTCTTTTGAATATGTTGAAGTCTTATACTGACTATATGAACTTAACTAAAACCATTTATAAATAATTATTTACGCTCCTTAAATATGTAAAACAAAATTAGTATTTGAGGCAAACAATTATAATGCAATTTTATTATGATTTCCAAGAACAATTCTAAACAATGCAAGAAAATTTATTAAAACTCTTTGTCAAGCAAAAACCAAAGTAACCGAACTACAGGCACTGATAAAAAAAACATATGTTTTTTTGACTATCGTATGACCCAAATATTTTGGACGAAACACCCCTTTGAAGTAAACACATCGACAATACAATATAGAAATATTCCATTTTGTATCTTTAGATCTTCTAGGTTTTATAATTTAGTTTTGAATACTACTTAAAAATATTTGATCGACGACAGATACACGAAACAATAGCATTATCAAAAAGTTTTAAATTACAGCAACAAAGAGTTTTAATTAGTATTGTTTTATCTTAGGCAAATGCCAATAACACAACATAATGAGCATTGCTTTCTTAAAACTTACTGCTAAAGATAACTAACATTTCTTACTGAAATTAAAATACTCTTTTGCTTATTTTTAAATTCCACCGTAAAATGAGCCAAATTTGTTAAGTTTATTGTCAATATGACTATTATATTAATTCCAAATTTATTTGCGGGCGAATACGCAAGTTAATAGCAATATACCTTTATCACCGTGAATTTAAACAATTTATTTTCCCAGCGATGGTAACTAGTATAAGGTTAATTTAAAACTTGAATCAAAATACAAACAGGAGTATTTATCTAATAGCAATATACAATGGTTATTATGCCATGTTGAAATGGATTTCCGCCATGTGTGCAAAGAATATTTCAATGCAACTTTATAAAAATCGGAAAAACAAAACTAGAAAGCTGTGATTGCACATGACCATTGTCCAAGTACCGTTAAGATGTCCTACATTTTACAAGGAGTATCTCCATTTTGTTTCACATTTTGTTTTGCGTTTCTTTCATTATACAAGAAATAGGTTCTCACTGCTTTGCATCGTCTGTATACTAAACACAGCGGGGGTTTTCTTATTGGCTTTTCAAAGACATACACTACAATATAAAATGACACTGTATAGTATTTGAAACCACTTTTCTCATAATCGGCAAGGCAAACCGTCATATCAAGCAAACCGACAGCACATATCCATTACTGAAGAAAAGGTCTAAACTATTTATAAACGAAAATCTAATTTAATGCTATAAAACGTTACTTAAAATCACTAAATTATCTTTATCTTTAAGCAATCAAAATAATATTGATAAACGGTATATATAAACATAAATAGTACAGCTACTGTATCTACATAAACTTTTTAAGAGATTTGATCGCCATGACGAAGAAGAAGAAGAAGAAGAAGAAGAAGAAGAAGAAGAAGAAGAAGAAGAAGAGTGTATACAACTACCGGTATGACGAATAAAACGATATCGTTCATGCACACTTGAACTTAATCGCGTTATGGTAGGTCAAACCTAAATGTTAAGTGCCCGGATGTGATCCAGAATACGCTCTTTACGTTTAAGATTGAGAATGCTACTTTATGTTAATATTTTGTTCAAGTCTGAGTAATGCAACTTGTAAGTCATTGTTATACTTTGAATTCAGTCCAATACCTGCAATCGAAGAGGAGAACATACATGAATAACTCTTAGAATAATATATTTCTGCTGGACTAGAATTTTCTTTCGGCGAAATGCAGTGAATTTCATGAATAATAAACATCAAAGTGAGTGATTTTTCTTATAAGAAATGAAATATCGTTTTCATTGCTTTATTAAATTGCTTTGAGCAGATTCTTAGGGATTATCATAGTTGTCACATTTGTGCAACGCTAGATATTGCATTTTTGCAATTACTTTGCGTTTAGTAGACGTACTTTAAAGGGACTGTACACCAGATTTGCACCAAAAATAGTTTTTTTCTGAAAAGAATCCCAGGACAATTATTTAATAAAATGTTTTACTCTTTGATATCATAATTGTAAAAAAACATACCAAAATGTAAAAAAATCGAGTCGGTGACCGGGTTCGGACCGGTGTCGCCAAAATTGCAGTCAAGTGCTGTATCCACTGTGCTACGAAGGCTTCTTCTTCACAGTTGGAAAATTTAAGCTATATACCTGAATTGGTCATATCACGTTATAACATCGACTAGCCAATCACGCATAAGGAATGAATATAACTAGGTAGACGTAGACATACCTAGTAATATTTTTAATGGAAAAATTCGAACGAACTGCGAAAAATAAGTTAATTGTTAACTATGTAGTACTTTAGTTAGTAAGTTCCAATGCATTGTACACATCGATACCAAGTTTATGTCAGTTTCCGACAATTTTCTTTTTTTGTTCGGCTGTTTTATCATACGGAGTACAGTCCCTTTAAGGTAAAGGGACCAGGGATATATGTGTTCACCGACTTAATCTCATAGCGTCTTAAGTATTAAAGTGTTAGACATTTGTAACATTGTCCAGTATAAGTTTTGTTTTACTTAAAAAAGGTTGATAATTAGCTAATGAAAGAAAATATTCCCAATGAAAACCTCTGAAGGGAATGCAAATATTTTTGAATCAAATGTTGATGTTGACAAGCTAATCGACAATTACAATGATTTATGTGCCTCAGACGAAAAAAGTATGTACACTGATGCTGCTGTTGATAAAATTGCTGAAAGCATTTGCTTTGTTCATTTTACGAATTGTAGTAAACCTCTTATTGTTAAGAAACCTAAATATGTAGAAAAGCAAATTAATTAAATTAAACCAAAAGCATTTAATATATACATAATCATGCTAAACCGTGTCTTTCTACTAAAGGCAAATTTCTACTTTTTGTTCTCCATTGGCGTTCGTAAAGGCGGACACTTATCGCCATGATTGTTTTCTAATATATTCTAAATATACTTTAATGTTGTTGTGTATAGGCCTTATGTAAGTAACTAAAAAAAATGTGTGTGTTTAAAAAAATGAGTTGTTTAATATAGATTGTGTGTTGGAAATAAAGTAAAGAAAATATCCAACTGTGCAAAATGTGGTTATTGTGGTAAAATGTTAACAAATGTATGCAATTCTGGAATTTGTCTAATTAAAAATTAAATTTAGCACTAAAACCCCAGATTACCTGTATATAAAATAGTGATTTACAGCACGAGTACATACCTATTGCATGGTATATCGTGAAAATTGATTTTTTGGGTGAAATGTTGATAAATGTAAACAAAAGTATGAATTTCTTGAATTATTGTGTATAGACACTTCATATACCTTGAATTGTGATTTATGAGGTAAAATGTTAAACAATGTCAACTAAAGTACGAATTTCTGAAAGATGACGATATCAAAATTATGTCTAGCAATAAGAATATCAGACTAACTGTATTTAATAGACATTGTCCAACATCATAACATTATTAAATGTATAGACACACTATATATAGCTAAGTTTGCGTTTTGGGGTTGAATGTTGTTAAAGTAAACAATTCGAGTGAGCAGTTCTGGAGTATGCCGATAATGTAAAGGTGTAGTATTTAAAACTGTAAATGAAAGTGAGATTTTTTAGAATTTCCCAAATCATAATTTAATTTAGCATTAAAATACCAGAGTAACTCTATCATATAATCTAATACACAGATACCAAATATTAATTGCAATATGACATTCATTAAGTATATAGAAATATTTCTGATTATTTCACATTTAAAGTAAAATGGTTAAAAACATAGTCATAAGTTGGAATATAAAGAATTTGCCAATATCCAAATATAATATAAAAATATCCCATAGACATGTTTATGTTTTTGATATCTAAAGGTTTCGCCATTACGCCTTCATCAGTAGATAACTAAATTATCATTGAGAGGAAGTGCCATTTGTCAACGCCATTTACAGTTTAATGACGGCACAGAAACTGCAAAACATATATTAAACACAACTGCCAGTTTATATGAATAATTTGTTTTGCAATAATCTTGGCCAAACACATCAAGTTTAAGTTAACTTTGTAAAATTATGTTGATGTTATTAAAACTCGACCTTGAAGTATAGTAATCTGTATCGTCTGCAAATCCGTCGCAGTGAATGCATATTAATTTACAGCTATTTTTAAATCCAGGCTTTGTTTGATGTTTTTTATACGGTTAACTTATTTGGAACCGCCTTGATTAGACAGAGAAAAACTGCAAGTAGAGCCCGGTTACGCAAACAAAATATATCATTCAATACACTGCTATTTGAATGCATCGACCAAATAACTGAAACAACTACATCTGTGTGCTTTACCGTCTTAAATATTTCAAGAAATGTCTTCACAATACAGGTATGCCATTTTTATGCTCCTCGAAGGGAGACCATATAGTTGCCGCTTTGTCCATCCGTCCATCCTGCCGTCCGTCACACACTTTTCCAGAGAATTATTCAAAACTACTGATGGAATTAAAATAAAACATAGTATACATTTTAAATAGATGACAAAAAGAGAAAGTCCAGTGCATTAGAAAACGACCTTTTTACGTATATGTATTAAGTTATCTGCCATAATCCATTTTTCATATTTGGTGCTTGTCCGGGCAATTACTGATGAGATTGAAATTAAACTTTGTTTATAGAAATATGACGATAAGAGGAAGTGCAGTGCACAAGAAACATAATCCTTCCATGCAGATTTATTAAGTTATATACTCTTACACATTATTTTCATAATTGGTGCTTGTATGGGCCAAAACTTCAGGCCTTCGGATGGGTTTAAAAAAAAAAGTTGGTGAATATGAAGATGCCAATGAGAGGAAGTGTAGTTCACAAGAACCATAACCCTGTCATTTATGTTAAATAAATTATCTCCTCTTAACCATTTTTTCATTATACTATGAGGTACTTTTCCGGGCAATATCTTGGAAAATGTTAAAGGGATTGAAATAAAAATGATTGAACTAATTTGTAGTGATTGACTTGTTATATAGGTATTCAAACGTTTTATAGTTGCTGCACAAAAACGGTTGTAGTATTCTATGTGGACCTGCTCAGCTGAACACGTAAAAGCGGCTTACGATCGTTTTCTTGTTTCACCTATACTTATGTATTCATCACCAAGTCGGTCACATTGTGAAACCATGATTGAAGGCTAGATAATGACAGATGACTTACTTAACTGTAAACGTGACATTTGATGTTCAAATACGATCAAATACGAAATAACTAGTGGTGTTTTATTTTGATTTTAATTCTTTTTAATTAAAATGTAGAGCCATACAACTTATGTTGAATGTCGGTTACCATAACCATGATATTATTATGTCTACGCTATAACCGAATTTACTTAGTAAAACATATAGTTTAACCTATTAAAGCAAATGTGGTCCTCTCAAATCACTTACATTCAAAACTTCTCTTATTGTATGACATTAAACTTCTGTATCTAGGGCAAATATGGTTTAATTGTACAGACAAGCGATATAATATATTTAAGGCTTGACAGATCATTCATTTTCAATGATGTACTTTAATAAGGAGTTTAATGTCGCAGAATCACTGTCAGCACACATAATTTCTTGGCAACATTTCATCAGATTTGTTTGTGCTTCTTTTCTAGAATTTTTTATGTATATTTGATTTCATATACTTATTTAGATAGTTTTTTATTTCAAACGAACGTTTATTATTTTGTTACATTTTCTTTTGATATAATATGAATGCCATTTCAGTAAAATATCCATTTCCTCTTTAGAAACATGTTCATACTAAGACACTTGGTATTATGGTATTTTGTTTGTTACTCTTTCTCAAATGTGTAAACCTACACTAAATGACCTTGGTGGTCAGGTAAGTGCAGTGACTAGCGCACTCGCTTCTCAACAAGGCGCCCCGGGTTCGATTACCGACCTGTGCGCATGTGAGTTTGGTCTGCGGTCACCAAGCCGGTCAGGTGGGCTTTCTCCGGATAAGCCGGCTACCCCCAACAGTGTTTATGTAATGGCAAAACTATTCTAAATTTATTAAACCGTGTCCAAACGTGCTGGTGATTCTGGTACATATTATGGTATTGCAGCATGTGAAGAATGTCTGTGGCAGGGAATGCAAAAAATCGTAAAACAAATGTCAATATCTAATTTATGGTAATCATAAGGAAGTCGCTGATGAAATATTATCAGTTCAAATCCAAGACCATGCATAGGCACCAACGGCCTTCCACAAATAAGATCAAAACTTGCAGCTGAACAACTAGGAACAAGCTAAGACTTCAAAGATCACTTTATTACACGATAACAACCCAAAATCTATAATACCTTCAATTTTCCTCATAAACAAACGATGCATCGCTTGTAGCAGCTATTGCTCAAGAGGGTTATATAAGACTAATGTAACAATCAATAAGAGCGCAATTTCATCACTTTTCCAAAGAAATGGGACCTGCGTTTCGTTAATGTATATTCGTTGGAGATTTTCTTATGTTAAAACAATATGAAAGAAAAGAGCTATATTGTACAGAAAAACGAATGTTTGACGACGACCAGCATAATGTAGTCCATTACTCGCTTTTGGTAAAGGTGTGTTTATTACATTGTCGAAATGATCGTATATTAAGGTTCGGTGTAGGGAAATAATGTCCAGTAGCCAATTTCATAAGGCAGGTTAATTCCTTCGATTGGTAAAAGGTGGCCAAATAATTGTGTCTTAACGATATACTATCTAACAATTTTCACGACGCTGGTTGTCAGTCAAATAAATTTACCATGAAGGGATTAAACATGAATTGTGTCAGTAAATAAAAGTACCTTGATGGTAATTTCATTGTAAATATCAACAGTATAACAATACTTAGAATTGACTTCGTCTCGACAAAGACTGACTGTGATGTGTTCAAAGCTGGTGTCGATGGCCCTCGCAATGGTCATGATTAAAATGGAGGAGGACGATGATAAAAGAGGAGGAGGACTAATTTTGCACCTTATCCTTATATTTACATCATAAAATGGATGATGATTAAAGAGGAGGAGGACTATTTTTGCACGTTATCCTTATATTTACATCATAAAATGGATGATGATAAAAGAGGAGGAGGACTATTTTTGCACATTATCCTTATATTTACATCATAAAATGGATGATGATAAAAGAGGAGGAGGACTATTTTTGCACATTATCCTTATATTTACATCATAAAATGGATGATGATGATGATGATGATGATGATGATGATGATGATGATGATGATGATGATGATGATGATAAAATACTCATAATTGCCTTGATTTTAGAATTAAGGATAAGTGTACATTTAATTTTCTGAAGCAGTAAATGCCAGGTGAATATTTAGTAACAACATACTTTGAACCCGAACGAACATTTAACTATTTTATCAACCTATAATAGTAAGATGGTCACTTGTTAATCATTTATAAACAGGGAAGCCTAACGTTGCTTGAAACTTGCATTAAATGTTTAACGCCCCTCGTATAACTTTAGGTGTAATAAAATGACGTGGTATAACAAAAAAGACATAAATATAGCCTTATAACGAAATCTTAAGTTAGTGTTTAATTTCATTCGACAAAATAACTCGTCTTATTTAGTGTTAATGATAGTTTCTTGCAAAGCATGCTGCATCGAAGCGAGTTTGCGTAATTGGGGCAGGACCCGCCGGAATGTCGACACTTATCCACTTTGCAAAACTTCCAGAAATGCCAGATGTCGTCTGTTACGAGAAACAGGACACATGTGGAGGGCTTTGGAATTTCACATGGATAACAGGTTTGAACTGTTGTGTCCTATTTATCATATTTTAGAGATTAAAGGTTGCGCACATATTCACTATCACATTGAGACTATTGTTGAAATTCGATACTGGAAAAACTGAAACGAATGACTGAAATTGGTTTAACAATCTTTTCTAATACATTAACATTGTTTGTTACAGTAATCGGGTTTTTTTTATTTATTTTTGAGGTAAACAAGTTGCATAATCTCGCTTGTAAGTAGGGATAAGGAGCTGCGTTAACGTCGCAAGAGACCATGATGTCCAATTTACCGACACATCTGAAAAGTCAAAGTAATCTCTGAACAACCTATTCTAAAAATACAAAGGATTTGAGATCAAAATTTTGCAATACAAACATTCATTTTGAAACTAACATGGATATGAAAAGCGTAAAAAAAATGTTTTAATTCCCTTGGCATCACTTACATTTGCTACAAGCATTTTTATATGTTTGATGCAATTAACTGATTTGAGTTCATGAAATGTCTAATAATTGCGCAGTTTCTATCACAGTTCACTTAAATGACATTACATCTCCCTCTCTCTCCTTATGTACCTGTTAAGCAAGTTTAGGTAGTTTTAACTCTACTGGTCCATAAAAAACACATTTGATCATTAGATGACTATTGTAATGCAAGTGAATTAACACGATCTGCGTTTATCGTCAGTCAAGAGACAGTTCATTTCACTTTGTTGAGGTTATCATTGATCGTCAATGATTTGTGACGTCATTTCACATTTTGCAACAGTTTTTGCTTCTTTTATAATACACTGTATAAAGTCAAATGCGCTCTGCCAAAAGTGAGTAAACATTTTTAATGACGGTCCATATACTACGTCCTAAAATAAAAAAATCAACTGGTTAAACTATTTGAACATTTTTATTTGTAAAATATATAAAAAGTGACTTTTATTTTAACCACGCTACAAATTTTGCTAAGAAAATGTCAAGTACACCAGAAAAGAGAAATGTATAATAATATAATGTATATATAGCTGGATATAGCCTAAACCAGGCACTCAATAGCATGGGTCTCGTATAAGTGGAGGTACTGATAAAATAAAGGCTAGATTTTACTCTGTTTTGGCATAAATAACATCCGATCTTCAATGGAACTACGTTCAAGTGATTATGCTTGCCAGAATATTCAACTTATAATGCTAAATTCTTTCATGGCGTTTGATTATCTTGACTTACCATTGAATGCCTTATATTTTACCAATATCCAAATTTTATCCTCAAAATATTTGTTTATATGTTGCTAATGTTCAAGTGTCTGAAGAAATTTAAAAAAGCTCATCGTAACTTCAAAAATGTCCAAATGCCCAAACCTAATTATCAAATGCATTAAAAACCAGAGTTCAATATTGGTGCATTGCTGTTGAAAAATGCTAGCAAAATGTAGCTTTCCCGACTTTCGATGGCCTGGGCCGCAAAACTGATAATTGCTGAGTCATTTAAATAATCGCGGAATCCATGTACACTTGTGTTACTATATATAGTAACATATGTATTAATCACAAATATCTACAGAAATACAACAATTATAATATAGTAGATTTGAATAACCACAGACGCTCTGTAGCCACTCGGACGTACTGGAGTAAACCTAGGTACACCTCAGCAAAAAATTGATAATAGCGATACTTTCATGCAGTTGTCTCTTTACTACGTAAATCAAGATAGTGACTTTAAATATAAGCAATTTTAAATCTATTTCGTTGGCTTAAGATATCGGTCGTACAATTATGCTTTTTGGATGCCTGGCGACCCTATATAATGTTGATACCATTTAAAAGGGGATTAAGTGTAGAAGATAATTATGTTAATATTATACCAAAGTGATATCAAAATAAATATTTCAGACTTTGAAGATTACAAAAATGGCCGTTTCATGTCCAATTTAGTTGAAATATAGATCATGAAAGTAAGTAGGCAATTCCCATTCAGATGATACTAAAATTATATAGGGTCACAAGGCATCTTAATTAGGTATTATTGTCAATGTCTCGATGAAATATCATGCTTATTTATACTTTTGATACATTAACCCACTTCTGACTTTAAAACCTGGCGTAAAATAATCTAGACGACACTAGTAATAACACATTGTAACAACAGCATCATTTAAATGTATTTGATGCTAGCCTATGCTCTATAAGTTATGCATTTTGAAACAATGAAAAGTATCAAAGTATTGCGAAAGCACACCTCCATTTTCATGAGAATGTTTTCGTGAGCTGCTTCAGCCAATTATATAACAAACCGATTTCTTTAGGCTAGTTTACACATTTAAATCATTTGATTCAGTAATATTTAATATTGGATAAATTCTAACCAATCAACAGACATTTTGACCAAATTAACCACACCCAAAAAACTAACCACTTTTAGATAATTGTCGCATTAGTCAATTGCTTAATAATTTCCAATTTATTTCTTATTTTGAGTCTGTCAATTATTCTGAAGTTTAATTTCATCGTCTGCGCACGCGTTTGATAACTTTTAAACACATTTAAGGGCGTCGTTAATGCACCTAAACTTAAAGTGAATGTGTAGAGCGACCAAAACAAGTATTGTGTATTCATTTCAACACATTCGCATGGAAATATATCGCTCAAAAGCATTACAAGTTCATTTGGCAAATGCAATACTACCAAATACTATTATATTTCTAGTATATTATGATTAACCAGTTAGTCATAATATGAATAACGCAAATAATGTTAGTATTAATACTAGTAAGAAGAATAATAATGGATACTTCCTCAGGGAGTTATGTAATATATGAACGCAATCTATAATTGTGACAGAACATGCACCATTTCAGCGATAAATGTTTTACAGACTTTAAAGTCCATTTTTGACAAGATTCCCTTAGGTATCGATACTATTTGATATCAGGCAGAAGAAAAGAATATAAAGCGTTATTTATGTCATTATTCGTAAAATTAAACAAATACACTTGCAAAAGCAGAGAGTGTGGCTTGCAGAAATGGCTTTTTCTAGTGAGCATTTAAATTCAGCCGCTACTGGTGTCATCCTTGGTAAATATGATTTTATTTACAGGCGTTGACCAATGCGGAGAGCTGTGCCACAGTGGAATGTACTAACAATTACTGACAAATAGCCCGAAAGAATGTTGCGAATTCATTGACTACACATTCCAGAAACACTTTGGACATGACATTGGAACTTCCTTTCCATCAAGGGAGATGATGCTTGTCTATTTGAAGGGTAACGTAAAACTGTCGTTCAACCAGCGGAATGGTTTTTTTGTTCATTGTTAATGTTTGATGTAAATTGATCAATTAACAATTATATATTAGTTTGTATAACCTTGCAAATGTGCAGCAAATCATCTCTGTAGTTATTTATTTTAGGGCGATGGACAAACAATGCTGGTCGCGACCTTGAACAATATATTACATATAGTACAGTAGTAAGAAGCGTCATCCATACCGAGAAAACGGAAATGTTCACGGTCACTGTCAACGATTTAAGAACGGGAGCCATTAGGACAGAGCAGTTTACCCATGTCGTGATAGCGTGTGGCATTTTAACCAGCCAAATGCTCCTAAACTTTTGGGCATAGAAACCTTCGACGGTCGGGTAATGCATTCCCATTGCATAAATAATGGAGTTGAATTCAAAAATCAAGATGTTTTGATCGTTGGAAGTATTTATTCAGCGGAGGATATTGCACTCCATATTATGTCAAATGGCGGGAAGAGCGTCATTGTATCTTGGCGAACAAAAGCTCCAAATTGTAATTGGCCAAAAGGGATAACAGAACGATGCCGAGTGGAATCCATCCAAGGTCAAATTGTTACGTTTAATGATGGTTCGTCTGCTGTTGTTGACTCCATTATTCTTTGCACGGGCTACAAAACTCTCTTCCCTTTTATTAAGGGTTGTTTACGTATTGCAGAGGAAATGTCTTTCTATCAGAGCGAGCTGTACAAAGAAAGCCTTTTTATACCATTTCCTCAAAGCAAATTGTTTTTCGTTGGTGCCCAAGACCAGTTCTTTACCCTAACGTTGATCGATAGCATAGCAGCATGGACAGCATGGCACTCTATACAGTTCATATTTTATATGAACGTCGTCACTTAATTTTATTAGTAAAATAGGTTTATGAGGAAGACAGGACATACTTTTTAAACGTACTTGAACCCTAACAAAAACAAAATGTGCATCATTAAAATAATAATAATAATAAGTACTTGACTACATTGTAGTCAAAGGATTAAATCATTTGAGTATGCTTTTAAACACATGCATAGAGTCTGATGATTCAAGCTGAATTAAGAATGTGAATCTGCTCTTGATACTTTAATACATGATATTAACAGACAAATGTAGTTGGAAGAAATAATACTATTAGGCATGTCTTTTCGATGCTACATTGTGCTCAATAGTTTTATATCATTACAAGTTCATTATGGGGTTGTTGCCGAATGAACCGAAGACGACAGAAGAAATGCAGCTGTACGCTGACGATTGGCATGACAGAGTAAAACATTTTAAATGTGTGTCAGACTTGGTTGAATTTCAGGCTTCATTTATTAAAGACCTTGCTGGAGATACAAAGTACGGGAGGGAATACACAAAAGCTGTCCCATTGTTTCTAGAATTTCTCAAAGATCAAGATGCCGGAGTTGCTCATTACAGAGATACCAAGTTCGCTTCGTTTCTAAGCAAGTAATAAACCATTTGTCGCATAATATGATTAAAAGCTGATGCAGCAAGTTTATGTTCCAAGAAGAACTTTAAAGATCCGACATTGTTTTTTGTTAGAATAATATATGTATTTTGCTTCCATGTGTGTAACACAATTTTGTTGCATTTAGTTTCCTGCATGTGCGGAAAAGGAATATACTAACCCTTATACTTTAACTAATGTAAAAACCATCAGAATTGCTTATTCTTGGGTCGGATACCTTAATTCCGAAATGTTTGTGTGAATGTATTTGCATATTGGAGTAAAACGAATTAGCCAGTGAGGGATAATGGGTGTAAAATGTTTAAATTTAAATGAAATTGGTCAATTTTTTTTATATATATTTCAGACATCAGTCGAGTCCATATATATCGAGCCAGCGGGTTTTGATTGTATGTTATTTGTCTTTTCCTTTTGTTTCCATTATTTCCACTTTCTGTATACTGTCTTCCGTTATTTACTAAACATATTGATTAAAATATATTTGACATGAAAACGACATCCCTGGTATGATACTTGCTTTTTTAATGTAAAAAACTAGCAGCTAGGCCAAAACGTTATGTTTTCCTGAATTAGTTAAAAGCCCCAAAACTTCGACAGTAGGTCTGTAACACAAAATCATGTTAACGTGTATTCCAATACTACAGCAACGAGGGGAAAAATGTGTGGCGGCGTATTCGTTTGAATTTTATTATATACCTGATTACCCAATACTTTTTTTCATTTGAAAGGACTTAAAACGAAATTATACGTTTTTACAGAATATATCAAACACGCTTGTCTAAAGTTCAACTATTTCAAAGATGTCGTTGAAATAAAGAACAAATAAACGAACTGTTATAACGTTTTGTATGTTGCAATTTCGGTCATTTATTTTACATTTTGGTAATCAGTCAGCAAATACCTTTTAAATGATACTACTGTTTTCAACTCGAAAGTATCATATGATATTATATATAATATTATATAGTACGTGTAGTTCTTTAAATAACGATTTATTACAGCATAACAGCATAGTTCAATTCAAAACGTTGTTTGTTTTCTCTTTAACAATGCACGGTGTTGATACAAACAAATTATAGAGCAAACAATATCTGAATAATTATGAGAAAACATGAGTGGTTCTCAATTACGTTTTCGCTGTAGAATAATGCGCCAGCATATGATAATTACTGAACGAATGATCTTACATTTTTATGTTTATATTCACAAATACCCTTAGCCATATCACCATAAAGAATTTAAAGAGATAGTTTTTATCAACTGTGTACAAATTTAAAACATTGAAAGTAAATATTCTGTATCCACATAGACTTTATCAATATTGAATAATAATTGATTGCTTCGTATGTTGCCTTTGTTTCTAAATGTTTTAAATATCGTATTGACATGTCACTGAAAGCATGGTTATATGAACAACCCTGGGGTCGACATATGGCAAGAACACACATCGATTTGCCAATTTCACCTTACGATCATTTCCCCATTGAAAGATTTCCATAAAGTAAGGACGTAGTCTACAGTGAATTTCGTCAATCAAAATTTAGATGAAAAAGGGCCCTAACATATTGGTGGTCAAATTTGAGGCTCACTTTAAGTTAAACATAAACACGTTACTAGCAATCGTCGATTTTGCGGATAATTTAACGTTCCACGTTTTTAAAAAATATAATGCAAAAGAAAATCAATACCGTCAACAACGCTCTTAGTGCGGCTGCTTCTACCGCCAGTGCGAAAGCTTCTACCAGCTACGGCACGACAAGTGAACCAGCGTCTACCGCCAAAAGTGTTCCCAGTGCGGCTGCGTGTACCGTCGACGGCGTCAGCAATGAGGATGATACTGTATGTTAATAATTTGTTTAAGTCTAAGTAATGTATTATTACAATTTAGTTGTTTTATTTTAAATTAGTCCAATATAAACAATAAAAAATACATGGATAACTGAGTGATGAATATATTTCCTGTTGCACAAATGTAAAAGAATTACGTGAATAATTAATGGTGCTTTACTTTAAAGTGAGCGAATATTGTAAGGAGAAACGTGACAGATCTTTATTATTGCTTAAATCAATTTGATTTAAATTTAGTTTTAGGAATTTTATGGTTATTACATACGCGAAACACCTGAATGTGCATGTTTGATTGCACTTCGCATTTAGCTATAACGTTCCTAAAGGTAGATGTACAGTGGAAGTTTTGTGTTCACCAACTGCGTCTTAGGTTTGAACGTGTTAGATATGTGTTCACTTCTTTCAGATGGCTCAAGACCACAGTTATCTGCCCCCCAAGATTCGGATGTGAATACAGAAAAAGAGTGATTGTGTTCAAATATCAATATTTTATTAAGTGGCCTTTTTGCATAGAGCTTAACGTAATTTGGCATGGTATTGCAAAAACTGATAGTTTTCAGAGTAAAAAATAAAAAAAATAATTGCCTGTGGAACTATATAATTTTGTTGCTTGTAGCCTTATTCCGTCTTGACCTCAGGGTCATGTGTTACTACTCAATTTTTATGAGACAACGCATTGGTCAAACCTATGTTTTCTTGTGATTTAATTTTGTGTCTTGGATTGTTCTACAGCAGCCAATAAATTGTTTTTCAATTGGGACTGTGTTAAAGTGAAATGCCAGGTTAGTATCTATATGAAACATATAATAAAAATAAATGTGGTCTCAGGCCAGATGTGCATTGCCCAGTAGTTTTGAAAAAGTTGATAATAAGCATTCGAATGATAAATTAAACCTCTAGAAAAATGGAAAGAAGATCTTTTTGTTTTAAATATTAATGTTAACAAGCGAAACGACATTTATGATCATTTATGTGCCTCAGACGATAAGGCATGTCCCCTGCTGATCCTGTTTGTATGAGTATTTAAAGCGTTTGCAATGTTTATCGTACGAGTTGCATAACAGTTGTAATGTTAAGAATTCTAGAAATGTAGAAAGCCAAAATAACAAGAGATGTTTGTCAAACATTATGCCCCCCTGAGCGCCATAATGTCAGGATTATATGGACAATTGAATGAAATATGCATAGACCGAAATGACATCTGATTTGTCACTGACATTGGATGCCGTTGAGGCAGTTTTAAGATTATGACCATTCAAGTGTGAGGATAGAGTGTGTTATGACCATGACCTTTGGCTCTATGGCCTCAAAATCCATCAGCTGGTCACCAAAAACCTAAATGTCAAGTTTGAGGGCCATGGGTGCAGGCATTGTCAAGTTACCACACTGACAAGCTTTTTTCGTTCAAGGTCAGTGTGCCCTTGACCTTTGACTCCTAAAATCATAAGGGGTCATCGACAGGTCAGGCGCAACCCCAAGTGAAGTTTGAGGGCCATGAGTTCAGGCATTGTCGAGTTATAACTCGAACAACATTTTCTTATTCAAGGTCACTGTAACCGTGGCCTTTGACTCGATGACTCCTATAATAGATAAGGGTCATCTACTGGTCAAGCCAAGCTTGCATGTCAAGTTTGATGATGAGCATAGGTCCAGGCATTGTTGAGATATCACTAGGAGAAGATTTGTTAACTTTTTTACGTTAAAGGTTACTGTGACCTTGACCTTTGGCCCGATGACCCCCAAAGTCAAAAGGGGTTATCTACTGGTCGGACCCAACCTTCTTGTCAAGTTTGATGACAATAGGTCCAGGAATTGTCAAGTTTGCTTTCAATGTCACTGTGACCTTGACATTTGACCCATAAAATCAACAGGGCTCGTCTACTGTCAAGCCCAACCTCCAAGTCTAGTTTGAGGGCCATGGGTGCAGGCATTGTTGAGTTATCACTCGGACAACAGTTTATCATTCAAGGTCACTGTGACTTTGACCTTTGGACCAATGACCCCTTAAATCCATAGGGGTCATTTACTGATCAGGCGTAACCTCCAAGTCAAGTTTGAGGGCTATTGGTGCAGGCATCGTCGAGTTATCACTCGGAAAACCTTTTACCATTCAAGGTCACTGTGACCTTGACCTTTGACACGATGACCCTCTAAAACAATTGGTGTCATCTACTGGTCAGGCCCATCTTTCATAACAAGTTTGATGACCATACGTCTAGGTTACATATGAGTTATCACTCGGACAAGCTTTAAAATTATTTTCTCATTAAAGGTTACTGTGACCTTTGACCTAATGAGCCCTTAAATTAATCTACTAGGGGTCATCTACTGGTCATGCCCAACCTTCATGTCAAGTTTGATGACCATACGTCAAGGAATTGTTGAGTTATCACTCGGACAAGCTTTGGTCTACCGACGGACCGACAGACCGACCGACCGACCGACCGACATGTGCAGAGCAATATACCCCTCTTCGTCGAAGGGGGGCATAATAAAAAATAAACAAATTTTAAACTGATTAAATCTACAATCCCGCAAAATCGCGTGACCACTGCAAATCTGTCTGAATTAGCCGATGAGCGCTATTAATCTTTATGAAGTGACCAATGTAAGCTCACTGTCAATATTTCTAAAACAAAAATGAGTTATTCAGAACAGCAATATACGAAATAACCATTTTTTTTTTATAGAAGCCCCCAACTAAATATAGATTAACTAGAATTAAGTACTTTAGCTCTTTTAATTAAGCCAAGTCGAAATATTCATAAAACCACTATGTACTGTTTTCGAAGCAAATACTATAATTAAGATCTGACGATTGATATGAGAAGAGATTTATTCAATGTTCAGAGAAACAGGCGTTAGACCGTCATCACTTGAACTATATCCTACTTAATACACCACCATGTATCATCAAATTCAGCAACAACTTTGCACACATGTATGTTAAGTATTACATGAGGGAGATATAAGTAACAATTCTTGTTTTGTGATTTCTTCTTTCAAACATATTCTCATAAAATGTGGTCTTAATAATATATTCGATTTTCAAATGCTCCAATGCAATCAATTGTTTAACTGTAGTGTAAACAGAAACTCACAAAATTACTTTTTAATGAATGGAGAAGCTCTACAAATATGATTGTTTTATATTGTTTAGGAACGATTTGAATTGGAGATTGATCTTTAAGCATAACACATTATAAAATTATGATTTAGTTTCGAACCAGAAATCATTGCCTTCCCATTGAAACCGGCAGCTTGACGTACCTTTCTTTGTATATTATATATGCATTGTGTTGTTTGTGGAGTTTTGTGCTGTTGTTCCATGCTTCTTGTTTGTGGCTTTTTTGTGTTCTGTGTCTTTGGCGTTTACTCTGTGCCATTAAACGGGGTTTGTGTTTAAACTTTTGGCTACTGAAATTGTTTCTGTAGTTTTTCACATACGTATTGGTGTAATTTTAAAGAACGTGTCCAAGCTTACAGAAATATAGGACACGATTATTATTATCTGTTTGAATATATTACTTTTAACAATAAAAGAAAGCACAATAATTGTGTGAATTCAATTTTATCAAAGCTTATTGTTATTAAATGTTATTGTAACAGTCATTCGTCCAAATGGGGAAGGTTTTGCCAGTCTGTGAAAGGAATTGCATTGTTTATTTTAATTTTGATTGAAGTTTCAAAGTTTCTGATTTCGATTGAAGTAGCAAATTATATACGTATACAAATATCAGTTACAGTGCAATAGTGCACATGCATAGTGTAACCCTATTTTAGAGCTACGATAGTTCATTAACGTGCACCGGTGTTAAGCCCATTTCACGTGTTATTTTTTAAGACCCACCCCTAGAATGACTCGTACATAAAAGGTGAGGCGAAGGATCGAATCTGCGACGCCTGGGTTCACTAGATTTGCAACAACTATTGAACCTAAGCTTAGGTTGACAACTTTATTTTACATCGACGACAGTACGCCATCGAAGAAAAATTAATAAACATAGCCATTGGAGGATCTTGCATGTATGTGTTATAGGTATTCGAAAGTCAGACCGCCGCTGATAACACTTACGTCATTATCAGGTTCTCTGCAAACGGCTTTATAAACTGGAGTAGCAAAAGGATATTCTATTACAACGTCACAGCAACTAAACAGACAAGAATATTTACGGACATATATATTTAACACACTAGTTAAGCTATAGTTAAAACAATTAAATTGAATCTTATTTTTTATTAGGATCTACATTTTACTGTTATCATTATCATCATGACCATAATAATTATTTTTATATATCATGTTATTATTAATTTACGCAGATTTATTACCCTTTCTCATATTGTTGGTTTGTTTGTTAGGTAAAATATTTATTATCAACTAGATAAATAGTAAGTCATGTTTCCGATTTCAGGTGAAAAAATGAGTGATGCTAAATGCATACAATGAATGGATGTTAGAGGAGTTCATTCCAGAAATTATATTTATTGCCATTGTCGGTTTTCTTGGCACGGTTGGAAATTCTCTGGTCCTTGCATTTTACTTGAAACAAAGAAAACAATCTGTTTCGAATGTCTGCCTAATTTCCCTTCTTTTCAATGATCTACTGTCTTCAATATTCCTTGCAGGTGGAACTATATACGATGTGGCAAATCTGCAGTGCTTTATAAACTGGATTTTTTATAACAACGCCGCAGCAGTTAAAAAGACAAGAATAATTACGGACGGAAATATATATAACGGAATAGTACAGGTATTGTTAAAACTATTGCAATTATTGTTCCTCTTTTATTATATAGTACCTTACATTCTTTTGTTATCATCATCATCATTATGTTCATCATGATAAGCATTAAAGAGCATGTAGTTGTTAATATAAGCACAGTTATTAACATTGCTTATATTGTTCGTGTATGGCCAAGTAAAACATGTAAAACCATTACTTACATAAATAGCCATTTGTTTTCCGTTTTAGGGAGAAAAAATGATTGACTCCCACATGGAGATGTTGAATGCATCCAATCAGAGGAAATTGGAAGAATTAATTCCGGAAGTCATATTTATTGCCGCTGTCTGTTTTCTGGGCATTGTTGGAAATTTTATAGTTCTCACATTTTATTTGAAACAAGGAAAACAATCTGTTTCGAATATCTGCTTGATTGCCCTTCTTTTTAATGACCTACTGGCTTCAACCTTCCTTGCAACGGGAACAATTTACGATGTGGCAAATACCTATACATTCTACAACAATATTCTGTGCAAATTTCAGCTATTGTTCACACATGTATTCACTTCAAACTCTCTGCTACTGCTATTACCAATTGCTGTAGATAGATTCGTTTGCATTGTGATGGCACTGTCTTTGAAGAGTTTTTCTATGAAAGCAGCGAAAGCGGCTATCTTAGGAATAATCATGTTTTCATTTGTCTTTGCTAGTCGAGAATTTGTTATCGGTGGGTCGGTCCCGATTCGAATATCAATGCCAGGCAATATCACTATTACAGGTTATCATTGTTTCTACTTTGAGGAAGGCGTGTTCCGAATTATTCAAATAATTTTCATTTTATTTACTTTGTTTCTATTCATTTTAACTTTAATTATATTGAGTGTTTTGTACGGTGCCATTGCCTATAAGCTTGTCATGAAGAGAACAGCTGACAAGATGAAACCAATTGAAGGTAAATTAGAAGGAGAGAATCAAAGCGATATAAATGACAGGAAAGCAATTGAAATTCCTGCCCGTCATAATACCTTCACAAAAGGCAACGAACCTATTGACCAACAAGACTGCAAAACTCCCGCAACGATATCAGATTGGAAGATGAATACACACGACCAGGCTAGCAAACTCAAACGAAATATGCTGTCATCAATTTCTGTGTCTGAAAATAGAACGCTCTAGAAAAAGTGATAAATGTAGTGTGGAATCGCAAAGTAATGTGTCTCCCTTAATGATTGTGTAATGATATTGTATATTGTTTTCTTAAAAATATATATAATGGAAATAATTTATAACTGTTTTACGAAAGCATTCATTTGATAATTAACCATTTTTCAGCATGCTTGTAGGTTGTTTTGTTCATTGGTTGTTGTACTTTTTCCTTTCAACAAATGATGTATCTTTGTAAAAAAAAAATAATATCAGAGTGTTTTCCATCGAAAATACTTTCTTTCTCTGCGTTGCGAATTTGTGATAAAACTACCAAAATGGAATACGATATCAGATTTTAATTTGTAGTACATTGATTTTGGTTAATTAGCAGTCCTCTAATCTTTATTTATTTTCAAAAGGAATTAAACAGAGGCAAAACACTAAATTGTGAACACTAAGACGACTAAGTAATGCTTTATATATAATGTTGTTTATCATCTACTTACAAAAATAAATGCTTAATTCGACGCAATCGCATAACCCTTTACTTTATGTTAGTATAAACTAACAACATTTTACTTGGTTTGTTGTCTACTATTTATTATGTAAACTACCCACTAAACGTGCCAACAACTGTTTACATCTATCGCTTTACCTGATTTAAGTCAAGAAAGGTTGACTGCTAATTTACTGAAATAAATTTAATGGAAAACTTGAGAAACACTGCTGTCCCATTAGACAAAGGAAAATATTGACCACTTATGTGCGTTAATATGCTTCTTAATAATATGTGGAGTTTGCGTTTGTCTTACACAATTAAACAAGGTCACTGAAACATTTTCTTGGGGCTTTCATTGCGTTAGTAATGTATCAACACTTGTGAGTTGAATCAATGTTAAAAAATAGGTTCTTATTTGTCAAAATGTTCTCATGTGTCAAAGCAAGTCAATTATAGACCATGTTTAGAGGCACAAGGTTAAGGATTTTATGACGCTGGACGCCACAAACAAACCGCGCATGTATCAAACTAGCTATATATGCGATTACCGCCTTGAATCGGTCAGTGAAAAACCGATTCACTCAAAAGTCTATTATACAATCCACAAAAGATAAACATATTGTAATTCACTTAAATATGAAATATAAATTTTGCGTTTTGCATTCTTTTCTTTTTGTTCAGTGTTGGCATCACATTACTCATTCAAGCTAAATCTCTTAAAACAGACCTCTTTTGATTATATTCCATTTTAATAATGTTTATAGCCCGAAGTATGATATACTTGATTATACTTCTATCATTATCAATACTAATTCTCTTTTCAAAGGGCTTTGATTTCGTGTTTTAATAAATTGAATATAATTCCTGATTTCCAGAGAAGATACTAAAGCACTTAAGTGTATTGAGATCAAATACTTATGAAGATAAATGGAACAATATGAAAATCAAATGCCACTAGTTGCAAAGAACTTAGCGTTTAAAGTTTTCGAAGCATTGCGTGATCGTGGCCACATCTCCGCTCTAAGCTATCAAGAGAATTTCAAATGAATTGCAATTTCAGGTCTAAATCCAATTTTTTTTCTCTGTTATATGTAAAATTACTCCAGCTCATCACTTTATTATGAATATATTTCAGCTTTTACACTATTTTCCCACAAATAACGAACACTACATATATCTACAACGTCATCTCTTGGGTCATCTCTAAATCTATCCGCTTAAGAATTGGGTCCTGCAAAATAGCATTCAAAACCACATTAATGTCTTCAAATAGTATATATCATATATATTAAAATTGAAAATACATGCAATAATGCAATGTACACATCACCAAATACAAGATACAAGAATCTGTATTTAAAGTCGGGTATGTGTTAACAAAATTGGGTAATGCTACCCAAGTGTTGGGAAACATTGTTTTCAAGACCCTTGAAGAGATACAAAGACCCGGAATTTATTCGTTGTGGGCCGAGGCCTTCTATAGACATCACATCAAAGCAGACGACACTCGCGATATGTTGTTTACATTTATGTAACACGTGGAACTGAATACTGCATGTAAGAGGCGGCTTTATATCTAATGTTTGCTGCGGTAAATATTACGCCTGCCTAACGTTATGTTTGCAAGAGCGGCATGGTGACCATGGAAACAATTTAAAGTGTCCAATGGACTTTGAAACAAAATAATGTTATTACATTTTAAGTAATGTCATATACATATACATCATACACTCTTGAACATTTATTCCGTAAGTCGCACAATGTGCTTTGCCGTCAAACATTTGTGTGGTAAATTACCGTAAAATAAATAGGTATTGGTCATTTTTTAAAGTCAAGAAAAAGTCTAATGCCAAATGCTAAGAAGTTTAAAACGCTTACAAAATGAGATAAAGCGTTTCGAAAACGTCTGTTCAAGATTCAATATGATACGCGTTTTGCCCTACATGCATTGCGTACAAACCCGCTATTTTACACAACGCAGTGTAATAAACTTTCCGTTGGTTCCGTTGTGTTACGTTTCCAAACTTTGCCTGCTGATTAGGATAGCTAAGAAGCTTGGTCTACAACCAACTTTTCAGACCGGTTGTGAATTAAACATATGCTGTTGTTTTCGATAACGAATAGGTATTTGGGCGATTATTTGGTCCCAAAAATTGACGTCACTTTAAGATTGCATTTTTAAATTGCGATGCTGATGTTTGATGATTACTGAACTACGTGCACGCGCAGGTGATCAAGCAGATAAGCTCTGAATACCGAAATATGTTGCATTTTTAACTACACTCTTTTGTATTTCAAATGAGTCAAAACTGTTATGGTAGATCTTCTAAAACAGTTCAACATGCATAACTTGGTTCTATGCACAGTGTACGTAAAGAAAAAGTCAGCGTCTAGGTAACATAACATAGAAACTCACACCTCTGTCCGTTGAAAATTAAACCTGTGACCAGTCAACAGTAACTCTGAACCAATTTAAATAAACTTCTAAAACCAAAAAAAGTAAATAATATTATATATTAAAAAAATACATATTAAATCAAAACATTCACAAAAAAAATGTATTCACATACACCAACCCTGACTGAAAATCTTTATCAAAAGGAATATACATATATGTCTTAAATAATTTAGCAAAAACATAATGACAAAATAATTTTTCTAAAGAACTAAACATAGTTGTATTGCAAAATCACATATATTATCCACATAATCATAACCGAACGTAGACAAATCATCGTGAAGAATGAACAAGAGTTCACCCGTTCCATATTTAGACTATTGTTTTGAGTTCCTGGGGAAAGTGGACGTACGGTTATCAGTGTATTTCATGTGTTCCCTGTGCGGATGTGGAAATCTGACCCGAGGGTACGTGAATAATGTGAATGGAGAAGAGAGACCAGAGCACTTTCATAGTGTTCAATCATCAAAATTGGTGTATCGGATGAACAATCTACTTCTTGGTATCACCATTGTTATCCTGCTCTGCTATATTAAATTTTGAATTTGAGCAAGCTGGTAGGCGTACTTTAACCAGTACAGGGCCTGTGGCATTGGGCTAATGAAGTCTACTGAGTTTTCATATATGTTTAAATTCAACGAAATTTTCTACATTAATTATATAAGCAAGTACAAAAAAATATTTAAACATTCATTTAAAATTTTTAAAAAAAATCAAAGTGAACAAATTACCATAATCATCGGTTATCGACATTTTTTGTCATTTCTTATGCCGATATCAATCGCCTAAAACCAATGACAATGGTGCCTTGAGTCGAATACATCGAAGTAACGACAGTGCATGCGTAGACAAGTGATCATTCTTTCAATATCAATTTGTAAATTGCCTTTGTTTATGTTCTAAAACATGTTCCTACCAATACAACGTATCTCTAGCCTTGCAACATTTTCCGTGCTCTTCATAGTTACAGCGAATAATTTATTATTATTATTTAATTTTATTTCATTTTTTGTAATATGTTTTTGCATGTGATATCACTCATACACCAATACTTAAAAACAAATATTATGTAATACAAATAACAAGTACGCTATATAAATGTCTCATTGATATGTATATATATATATATATATATGTGTGTGTTTGCAGCGTGTTGTGTTGTATAATATTTGTCAATATTGAATAATAAAAAAGTATTTAAAAACAAGGGTTTTAAAGATAACAAGTATCAAGACTATTTTTCTATACATTATTCCTGAGTACAGCGTACGGCGACCTTAATAATTATATATATAATTTATATTTAAATTGCAACACCCTATACGGAACAATTAATCATAAAAGAGCCTTCTGATATTACTCTCCAATCATTTGTTTTGTAGTGGTTATGACGAATATATTGTATTTATATTTACTGTTTTTTTTTCTTTGATATATTGCTGGATTAAAGGCCTAGTTTAAAAAATGTTTGGCATGATAATCCCCTGCTGTGTATCTCCTTATAATTGCACTGGTGTCACAGTAGGGGCCAATTTGCCGTGAATTCGTTTATTGGCTCATGGCCATTTAGGGTCCATTTGTATATTAAAACATGAAAACTGCACAGCAGGATACTCAAGTTTGACATCTGATAAGCCAATTAGGCAATAAGATTAGGATCAATTAACAGAGGTTGTGAACAAATACACGGTTCGGAGAGAGGGGGGTCACTTATAGAAGGCTTAAACTAGGCCTTTAAGAAAGCATTCATGTGTTTATACTTTGCCATTTTCCAGGGTGGAAAGTGATAATTAAAGTTTACATAGTGAACCTAAATATCTGAATTAAAATATTACTTTTCATTCTAATGTTTATGCCTGTCAGAAAGAAAATAGATGGCGATTTACAAGACATTCCTTATCCATTAAACATTGATTTGAAACAAACAAGTAGCATATTTACTCAAACTGTTAACTATTTTTTGCAAGCGATCTAATAACAAGTAATTGGCTTTGAATAGACAAACAATATTGACATGTGCAACGAAGAAATAAACACTTCCGGACACGACCATGAAATATCTCAACACATATCACAACCTGATTTTATAAAATATTAATTGATGCCCAAAACATTTTTGTCACCGAAATGGCATGTTACACAAGACATCCACTTTGTTCTATAACAAGCTATAAGATCAACCCAACGACCTCCAATAACATACCAATGTACATTCTGCACTCACTCTATTGTACAACACATGATTTACTTTTCCCCGCTCCTCGTTATGGTATTAATGATATCTTAAAAAACCAACACACTTTCTTGTTTTTATTATTTTGTTAAATATAATGTAAGTAATAGTAATTATATTATTTATTTAGTTACTGTAGTTCCTTTATGTTACTCGAATGATATTTCAGATGCTTATTTGAACTTCGGATAACTTATTCGGTCCCTGTATAGTTCGAGCAAACGGGGTTCGACTGTAAAATGGTTGAATCTAAGTTTGTCAAATTATTGTCAATAATAGTAAAAGCATGTAATCGCATTATTTAACGGTAAAGCACATGTTCTTGGGGTATGGTTTGTTTCTGGTGTTGATATTTGTGTGTGTGCTGTTAATATGTTTGTGTCTATAGTTCATTGTTCTTGTGGCCCTTGCCTTAAGCCCCTAAACATTATTTTTGAATGTTCGACTACTGGGCTTCTCCCTGTCTTTCCGTTGTATTTATAATATAAGTATGTATCCCTAAATTTCAGTTCTGATGTTTTGTTCAAAAGTATTGTAGCAACTAAATAAGTTTGATATATACTTATCTGTAATTGAGGATCTTTAGCTCAGACTTGTTCCTGTTAAGGATCTGGGAGGAAACTTTGATAATTTTAAATCTGTATAAACGTAATAGACGTCAACACATTGACATTTTTATTTCCTTGACTTTGAGTTCATTTTTGATATTCAGTCTCGCTCAAGTTCAATCCCCTTTAATATGTAGTATAATGAAATTATGACACTGAGATATTTGCAATGTACGATTTAATCGACAAAGATCTTTATTATTGAATTACCACCTGTATATTTAAAATAACAATTAAAGCTATTTGTATTTTCTAATTGCTGCTTAATATTTCTCTGTAAATTGAATATTATGTTATTTGGAAGAGAGTACAACACGTGTAAGCTCATGTCGTACCAACGGTATCACACTTCTGCTTAGTGATAAAATATTTTCTTTTAAACTCTTAAGATTTTTCTATTTAAGTAAGTCTGCAAAACATTAAATTTCAGCATTCATTATGCGACATATGTACTAAGTTATATTCAAAACAAGTTTGCGTCAATACTTTATATACTTATATACTTTTATACTTTATGTTTATCATTCTGTATCCATACCAGCCTCTTTCTCTTTACTTCCTTCTTTTTCTACATAAAAATATGGATTATAGTATCAAAAATTGAAAGTAGAACATGACTATCAATTACTATATTTGTAGAATGTAACAGAAGATTAAACCCTTAAACTTTGGGAATTCAGAATGTATAACAAAACAGTATAATCAGAGATATATATTACCATGCAAAAGCTGGTGTCATCAGTTTTAAGGTTGGTTGACGTTATGTCGTTAGTATGCACGAGAAAGAATACTATAAGTAATATTAAGCCGAGGGCTAAACCTTCTTGAATACTACAAAGGGACGTGAAGCAACTAAGCAATGGACGCATAGTTCCACGGACACCAATTGCATGTAGTTTACGGGGTAAGGAAGAAAACAAACGCAACAAGAGAATATAGCCTGAAAAACACACTATTTTCCGCTAATGCACCTGAAAAAACGATATCAACATTCCATTTTAAAACACTAAAGATAAAATCAAATCCAAGAAAAAACAAATACAAACATAGTTTTTGTCAGTTAACTAATAATAACGGCATACGACGCATTTTCGTAACTTCACAAAGATATAGGCACATAGGGGCGTATATATATATATATATATATATATATATATATATATATACATTATTACATATATCGGTGAACAACTGAGCGTCGAGAACTAAAGTGCAAAAGCCAGAAGGTATTTTCTGTAATGTAGGAAGTGCTATGCTGTCCGAGTTGTAAAAAAAAGAGTTGCAAATAAAGAGTTTTAAAAAACGTTTGAAATATTTATGAGACGGATTACGTGATTGTATGCATCTTAATATTTAATATTTACATGTCTGGTCATGATTGAGTCAAGCAAAATACTAAACTCGTCAAACCTTCCAAATTATCCCATACCTCATTAAATACATTATACTTGATAGTGTTTTGTCATTGGCAAAGCTAGTAAATACAATGCAACGTAATGAACTTAGATAAGACATGTACGTCCTTCTTTTACAATGAGATCTACAATATATTGAAATGAGATTACTTAAAATATATCACAATACGGAGATAAAAAGTAAAATCCTCCAGATATCGCTCCAGGATTGCTACGGATCTTTTTGCCGTGTGATTTCCATTCAATGGTTATAACAGCGCGGCATAAAACGATTTTGATATCAAATATTGTTTGACAAGATAAACCTGTCAACTCCGATTTTTTAAAATTTATTTCATAAGAATAAGGAATAGCCTGAATATGCAAAGAAGCAATGCTTTAAGGAGAATTACTCTTGGATAGTTTTAGATACATTGCAGAACCTACCATGCACCGTATTGAAAAAGAAACACTTGCTGTGCACTTACGTTGAGGATTTTGTTTATTGGATACAATATTTAATAATCGCAGCAGAGATAAAGCTATGATTTAACAATCTTTTATAGAAGTGATACTAGTTAATGATAAAATTTAGACTCCTAATTCATCAGTGAGCCTTCTGATAACACAACATCATAAAACCTTTCCCAGGTTGCAAATACATTTATTACTTTGCATATTTTCATAATGGGCACGACACAACTTGCGCTTCTAGTTATTCTAACTAATATAACAGCTCTAGGAGTAAAACCTTGTTATGTTCCGCAAGTTCAAGAAACCGTGCAAGAATGCCACTATAGCAGTTGGATTCCGTGGAACTGCTCGGAGTGTGGAAATAATTATTATGCAAAAATAACGCGATATAGGGGGGTGTGCTGCGACAAAAACGAGCTTCAGGCTCCGTGTTTGCAAAGATGTAACATACAAACAGGCAGTGTCCAAGAGGATATAGACTGTGGTCTCGTGTGTTCCAATCTTGATCCAACAGCTTCAACAACTTTAACAACAACGAAGGTAAAAAGTAAGTTACCGACAACGCGACCACGCTCAACAAAATCCTCACCAACAAAAGAAATCGCATTAACAACGACGCCGCCGACAAGGAAAACACTCTCTACCACATCAGAATCAACAACACATGCAATTAGTCATTTCCAATCGATCAAACCGTCAACAAAGATGCAAATATTCTCTCAAATTGGAAGTTCGAAACCGATTATTTCAACAATGTCAGGTTCCACATCGTCGTTCTCGCCAACACCCAACAGGTCTTCTGTTTCCGACAAACTTGCTCCAGTTGGAACTTCTGACGCGTTTATACCCGTACCTGATGGTACTGGTCGGTCAAAAAATAATGCATCTTTTACGGTGCATAGTTATCATACCAAGCCTGTTAGTAAAACACCTTTTATGTATAATTCAAGCAAAATGACATCTTTATTCAGTGGTCATGGATTTGACATGAATTCAGTTCGAAATGAAACCCATAGAGTTGGTACTAACCTGACCATTCAAGACACCAATGACCATAACGGAACCCAGTGGTGCCATGTTGGCTTTTGGAAGTTACGAGGGGATCCAGATACATTATGTAAGACTTTTTACTCATTCATAGTAATATCCATGTTCTTTTTACTGTAGTTTATATTTTACTTTATAAAAACTCGATTATGGATACTACTGTAAGCATGTTGAATGAATCCTTGATGGGGTTCAAACCCAAGACCTGTTGGATGAGAGATGATCACTTTACCATTCTCAAAAAACAGTGAGATTTAAAAGAGAGAGATAATTAATTCATCATATAAGACTAATGTTAAATGTGAAAAAGTACGATATTGTATTCATCTAGGTTACACAATTAATATAAAAAAATCAATTCCAGAACATTAAATGACATTTAATTTTAACAATATTTAGAATGAGATATTTAAAAATGAAACTACAGTTTATTACACATTCGAACGCACGTGCTGAGTTGCCTCCAATCCGACTGGCTGACGCCAAATAAACAAATTTACATCGATAGAAACAATGCACATACCATCGCATATGCGTTGGGTGTATGTACGCAAATTGTGACTCAGTTTTATTCATCCGCACATATTTAATTTCTTTGTTATTGTCTTTTTATTGCTAAAACCGCTTTTCCTATGGACACCGAAACACTTGAATAAACACTAAACATAAAGCATTGTTTTTAAAGGCTTGTTGGAGTATTAGTTGAAAATGTGCATTTGAAAGTAACAATTTGAAAAAGAATCCTCTAATGGACATATTTAAGTTTCTGTTCAAAAAATTGAAACGAATTTCCAAAGACATCTACAATTTTTGAATTAATGGAAGAGAATTTCTTGACTGTTATCCCTACCACTCACACAAAGATCGTATTCCATAAATTCCATAAATATCGGTTTGATTCAAATGTACGCCGTTACTTTCTTTCTTGACAGCATGTGAAGATGTTACGTGAAGTTGTCGTTTAAATGTATTATAAAAATGCAATAAAATAACAATAAAAATCACATATTCGTTAATAAACGTTCTTGAATTTAACAAGTTTATCGTGTGAAAAAGGGTGTAGATAAGGCCAAAGTAACCCAAATAGTTTTTACGAAATTAAAAAAGGATTAAAATGTTTGATACGGTACCATTTATTAGTTTCAATATATGTCTTGATAATTTTTGGAAACAAATAATGGAATACCGCTTCTGTCTGTACTATAGACGTTGCCAAACAGGCTCATTCGAAACTAGATTATATTCATACTTTTTTTGCATGTTTTGCTTACGAATTATAAACACCTGGTATTTATCGCGAAATGCTCTGTTTTACCTTCCAGCCAATGCCTGCATCACAGTTATTTTAATTGTCCTCTCTCTGCTACTGCTGATTATCTTCATGCTGATCTTCCTCGTCGTTTGTCTAAAACAAAGAGCTTCCGTTGAACCAACAGGAAGCAGTGCCGTCAACCCACAAGCTATTAAAGGCTTTCGAAATGACAACATCCTCGTCCAAAACGCACCGGAACAGCCACTTGATCGCATCAAACCTTTTACACATGGACTCAGCCAAAATCCGTCGTCAAATCAGTCAATAGATCAAAACAATTGTTCTCGGGATCGCTTTGATCTTGGCAAGTCCTCAAATAAGGTGTCACCAAGAGTCGAGATTGAAGAACCCATTAGTGGATACCATCAGTATCAAACGGAACAGTAGTAGGTCACAGATTCTTACTTACGACAATGCGTCGTATCATCCATAAGCATTTTGTTATCAACACAACTGCAAAAAATACTATTTTAAACAGGAAAAATCAAACTTAATTAGAAAAAACATTATTCAATCGTTTTCACAAAATACTTCTGTACTTCTTATTTAACAGAAAGGGGTACAAACCAATTCTATTAAGTAGTCAATACACCGTTTTGGGGTCGCTATCACCCGCAGAGGCCCGCAAAGAAGTTTCCAGTCAGAATGCGTCGCATTCTATGGCATATACAGATGAAAGAAAAAAGAGTATGTTATAAGCGAGTGACATAATATACAATGCCCCTGTTGTGTGCGAACCGAATGAAGATAAGAATAAATCTAAGAAAACTAGTTAGAATTAACCTGGATGAAAAAGGAAAAAAACGAAAATTTTCTGTAAAGTCAAAACATATCATAACAATAGGAATGTAATTGTTTCTGTCTCCAATTTGTCGAAACGTTTTAAGCCTACTAGGCTTATGTTTTCTTGCATACCGGACGTGTGTTTCCGGTCATGTGAGCGGTGCTGGAAAAAACCGTCTTACATACCCCATGTAAGTTGAGTCACGCGCAACAACGCGCCACTTCTTATTTCTTTTATTGTATGGTTTATGAAAAGTATATTATGCCAATTCAATTAAGCGCAATCAAAAATATAAGTTTGCAAGACTTTAAATTAAAATTGAAAATAAATAATCGTTAAAACACGATTTTTAGAGGAACTTTTTGACGTCAATAGTGATTTAAAATTACTGCGCTTTATGACGTCAGTAAAAAACGTCGCACGCGCGTTTTGGTAAAATGTACAAAAGTGCGCTTTCTACGTCAAATTTTCCACAAATTCATAATTTTAGGTATGCAAGAAAAAATATCAATCATGTGTTTACGGTACGGATAGAAAAATCCGACCCTCGGGCACGCTGCGTGACCGGTAACTCGGCAAGCCTCTTTACCGGCTTACGCGCGTGCCCTCGGGTCGGATTTTTCTATCCGTACCGGAAACACATGATATATACTTATAGTATGTCACCCATTTCATTAAGTCAAATTAAATACAATCTTATTTTGATAAATGCAAAAAGATTTACAACTTTAATCACAAAGATAATTCCTATTTAAAGTTTACAAACTCTTAAGGAAGAAAATATTTTGAGAATTATAGAGAAATAAAAATAGCCAGCTGAGCTTAATCCTGTTATAAGGGACTTAAGAAGTTTCGAGAAATTGGGGCTTGTTGTTTAAACTGCAACTTCGAGTAATTAACACAAATGCTTGCAATTGGCATGGATTAAATTAAAGTAGGTTATGTTTTATTTCAATGATATACTTTTGGTATGTGTTTGGTTACGTTTAAACATTTCGTTGTCTTAAATTTAGATAATAATAATAATAATAATAATAATAATAATAATAATAATAATAATAATAATAATAATAATCTTAATTTTTCTTAATATTGGAAGACTTCAAGTGTTGCATGCTTGTTCGTTACAAAGGAAATATTGAATCGAAAGTGCTTTTTTGTCATGGATAATTCCCATCTTGGACAGACTAGTCGAAACAATGACTGCACGTGATTTACTTCATACACGTTTTTCTTCCTGTAACGCCATGTGTACATTTTGAACCCCCTTCAATCCAAACAGATCAAAAACTGATATGTATTGCGATTATAAGTATAAATAACAGATACAATATAAGAGATGCGGTTTATTGAGCGTGTTGTGGAATTACATGTCTTATTATGCTCTGAAGGGTGTCGGGAATAATGATTAAAGAAAATGGAATAAACTTTTTAGGGGTGGATTTGCCGCTCTTGCTCGAAACCAATGTGTTAATATTGTAATAGTATGGATTGTCATTTGTCCGAAATGCATGTCCGAAATTTATGTAACTCATAAATCAATATACCTGTTTGAAGTAAGTAGATGAAATTTCCACTGCTGCATCACATTATTATAATCCTTAGTAATTGTATGAAATGTCTAGCAAATTCTTTCTCCATAACTCTACCAGATTAACTCGTAGTTTTGAGTGCCAGCATTGAGTCAACGCTGTGCACTTGTCAAACTTGTCCGCCATTTGCATTTTGTAGGTTACAGCGTAGTAAATTATTCAAATCAGTAAATCGAGTCATTTCTAACATTTAAATGTGATGTTATATTGTATTTATGTATGATTTATTGTATTGTTTTAAATTCATATTAATATGTTGTGTGTTATTTAAGGTATCACCCCAGATCTCTAATGCTGGGGAGCACTATTTTACTATTGTTCTTGCGGAATGCTGGTGTAATGCTGGGCTCACTTATCTTATAAGCATCACTGTTTTACTTCAAAGAAGTTATTGCTGCATTGTATTGTTAAAGAGTATATGTTATTTTCTCTACTTCAAGACCTTATATTCACCTTTTAAGTGAATATTATATTATTTATGTTGCATACAAAATATGAGCCGCATTGCTCAGCCAGCGTTGCTGGTGAAAATACCCAATTCTGATTGGTTGCCAGCAACGCCAGCATCAGCAACCACTATATAAGGCGATGAATTTTTGCGATGGAGTTAGTTGTCAGTAGTCACTCGTCTGTAGTCAGTCATCAGAGTAACCTACACTTAACTAAACCAGCCATGAAAAAGAGCTTTGCTGGTAATTTCTACATTATATAAAATTCTAACTATATTTAATACCTTAATTAACTACATATATACCTACAAAAAATACTACTAGCATACTTAAACAATTAAATTCAAAACTGACTACTGCAGTACTCGTTCCATTGCTGACTCGTGTAATAAGTAATTGACTAGAAAACGTAAATAAATTAATAGAAATCCTGACAAATCTTGAGTTTCAATCTTGAATGATTAGAAATTTGAACCGCCCGGCCTACACTATTATAACTTCATGCTAGTCTAAACAGCTCTAAGTAATTTTTATAATAGTCATAGCCTTCTGGATGCTTTTAAGATAAATGTTTAGTCTATAAAATATGTTAATTTTTATGTATCTTAATTTTATCACTAATGATTGGTAACAATTTTGCTTTAGGTTGATTTATATTTTTTTCATCATCTTAACATATGTTACGTTAATATTTTATTACATGTTTGCTGTTTGTTTGTTTAGTTGGTTGTTTATATTACAGTTGTTTTATGTGAAAATATTTGTTTTATACAATCATGTACATTCTCCATTTTCTATGCTATTCTAGAGTTCACAGATTAACTTATGAATGTATTTCATCATGTATTTTATAATGAATTTCATTAATTAGTCAATTAAGTAAATAAATCAATGTGATTAAAAATGAATTAATTAAATTATATATAAATATATTTAACTATTTCTATGTATTTGGATTGTATTTTTCATTTATTTCATTCGTTCGTTCGCTCGTTGTTGAGTTGAATTATTCTGCTTACTTTAATAAACAAAAAAACAACAACAACAACAATTGGCAGATTCTCATTTGAACAGAAAAAAATTTAAGCAAGCATTTATTAATTCTAGTTACAAATTAGTCATCATTTCCTGTCACCTTTTTAATTAACAATACAGCTGTTAACTGAACTATTGATTGTGTTTTATCACTGTCACACGCAATTTGTTCACATTTTAAAAGAAACAAAACATTATATGTACAGCGTAGCAGCTTCATTTGCGTCGCACTGTTATATTTTTACTATTTAAACAAGAATGTTCTTTAATAAACTGTGTGTATTTGGTGTAGTTGTTTCTATATCCATGATATTCCGTATGACTGACTTTTCATCTTATTAATAATGTGAACCCAAAAAACATAACATTTGTTTGTAAACAAGTATTTTCCTTTTTTCTTTTCTCGATATTCCTCTTTTTCACTGGCCCTTCATTCCATTGCATCAAAGTGTAGTCATTCATTTTTTTAATTCATGGGCTACGTAGGCTATGTACAAAAGCAAGAAAACATCTACCATGTTAGAAAATACTGATTAAGCGAAACGTTTGTCATGGATACGAATCATCAATAAATTAAAAATACTTCATTGGGCCTTACCCGACCCCATGTTGAAGGGACTCACTCATATTTTTGTAATGCACTTTTTATGACGAAATAAAGTATGGCGAATCATAAGGAGTGTTTCCAACTAAATTACTGACTGCTGAAAACTGTCAACAAAAATTGATACATGCTCAAATATTGTGTTTGAAGTCCACAATTTTGAAAAGCGTTAAAAGAGCGATTCAACAAAATAAATGAAGGTCGGTTCATCCTTCTGTTTGTGAATGAGTCCAAGTGGAGTTGATGTTTTGATGTTAGTTTTCTTGTTTAAACAGTAAGAGGGTTTGTTTCCTGCAATTACGGGATACAAATCAAAAAGTAAAATAATGTTAATCTCGACCATTCAGCTGACTAAAAGGTGTTTAGTTAGCATTTAACAAAATAAAATAGGTGGCATTCAACCATTTATTCTTCTGATACATACTGATAACCCTTTAACCCGCTTAAAAAAATTGTGAATATTTATTTGCATATGATGTTAACATTTGTTTGTTTCGTTTACTGACACGCGCCATCTCTTCCTAATCATGAACTTTTTAGAAGCTTATTCAATAAAAGCTGCCAATATAAAAAAATGTAGACTGAATTTCGGAAACGTCACCATAGATTCAGATTTAGTATAACTGAGACTTTTTCACCTTAAACTCTATGTCAAGTTAGTTTAATATGTAAATAGTTTATATGTGTTTTGTGACTAAGCTAGAATATATCCAATTCTTAATAATTTTCTCATACTTTGTGACAATACAGTCGAAACTCGTTATGTCGACTGTGTCGGGACCCAGGGAAAAAAGTCGAGATAACGAACATTCGACACATCCGAATTACAAAAAAAGTATCACCAATACCAACACATATGCGTTTGATATATATCCGACATCCGACTTCTGCAACTTAACGGTCTTGTTACGGGCGTGGAAACAGCAAACCACTGGCACCGGATTTTCAAACTCAAAACATTTTTTTTTAATTAAAAAAAAATCTTATAATTCCTCACTAAAAAAAAATAATACCGAATATGTGAAAAAATATTGATTTTTTTAAATATGCACTTTGTACTGTATATTATACTAACATGGTATTGAACGTTTCTCTACCCGGTTCACGTACTCATCTTATTACTCAGTTCAAAAGAACATCTGCAGATTGACAGTCATCGCAATCTAAGGACATGATATCCATCTTCAAAATACTCAACCTTAACCCGCGAAGAAATTCGCCGGTCATACGATTGTTGTGACTTTATTCCCATTTTTCTGTTTTCCTGGATTTTCTATCACCCTTGACTTCCGGTTTGTTGTTGTTTTTCGCTCAGTTTGTAACATGTGATTTGATTGGTCGAATGAAAAGGCGGCGTATTTAAAATCTCAAATTGTTAACAAATTGAAACATTTTGGCCCTCCTTCTCCGTTATCAATCATGAATGAAAGTCCACATGAAATATGAATTTGCAATGATTCAATACAATGGTTATACAGATTATGGCATATTTATAACAGAAAACAACGGTCACTCTACACTCAACATAACAATACATTTCTTATTTACGAGTTCACTGTATTGCTAAATTCTTACTGTTCGAAACGAAGTTAAATCGATAAATATAATGAAGAAACTTTGTTGTTCTTGGTATTTGAGTTACTAACCACTAACAGCTATAGGGGAACGCACCTGGCGCACACTCCCCCCCCCCCCACCAAAAAAAAAATAAAAAAAATTATATACATATTTTTTTAAAAACTATAATAAATAAAATTAAAATAAATACGTATTCCTATAATTGGATTTTTTTTTCTAGAGATTCATCTTCTGATAACGTTTCCAATGTACTAGTCAAGAAGGGTGAGAGACTGGTTTTGTGGATTAAGATGTCTGCCTCCAATCCAAGAGTTATTTGGTTATACCTGGTGACAAATGGAACATTGTGATGAGGCTCTTGAACGTACACAGTACTAATTTCCAGGGGCGTCGCTAGCCCTATATTCATGTGGATTCATGATTGTGCTGGAGGGGGGGGGTATCAACATTTTGAAAACAATGGAGCAATCTGGGGTATTCTGGGCGTTCTTAGGTCCTTTAGTACTAGTAAATTGACAGTTTAAGGATAATAAATCAACAAATTTATTTTCTCGGCAGATCTTTTCTACAAAATAGCAAACAAATAAGGTTTGATAATGTGACAAACACTCAGATTGTCTTACAGAAGTCTAATTGTCTGTCCTTTTTGCCATTGAACTGTATAATTACATACTCGATGACAATGTCCATGTGTCTGTTACATCATGTACTCAAAAAAACATAGTCATTCTGTAGCTTTGGCTGAACTGTTTTATTTTTTGTCAGAATCATGTGGATTCCCTAATAATGTTACAAAATGGTCTGAGAAACTAAACATTTACTATCCCTATATTGAGCTGAGGTGAAATACATACATGTACATACCTACAAAGCATTATTCCTAAATAACATTTCATGCATTTCTAAAGATACTATTTCAGCAACTGTAAGTATCTTTTACTGAGAAAGTACACAAAGCTGGACAAAATCCCAACTCTTGCAAAGATAAAGACAGCAGATTGTCATTATATAAGTCCTTGTTTCCAGGTTGTAGCGATATCATGTTAAAACTGTTAACAGCGCAATGTAACATCTGCACTGAGTCCAGATCTAGGCGGTGGGATGGGAGATAGTGCCGGTGTGTCTCACTCTGATGAACTGCAGCCCACAAGCCTACACTTCAATACATATCACCGTCACGGATACCGGTTTTGCCATCCATCACTTCCCTGCAAATATATACAAGAAAGACCATTGATGCATAGCATCAAAGGGCGCCGTTTAATAGTTTATGCACTTGTTATATGTTGAAAAACAAGGAATGTCAAGGCGAACAAGCATATTATGGTGTATTGAACCACATCTATGAAATTCTCAAAATGTTTGTAGTTTTCTGCATGACAACATAGGCAAAAGCATTGAAATTGAAGATTTTCAAGTTGAACATTTCATTAGGGGTGGGGTACATTAATGAACACGACATAATTAGGGTGCTTGTGCACTGTACTTTTTGTCATTGCCACATACCCATATACCAAGTTTTATTTCAATACCATAAGTAGTTTTTAAGTAATGCTCTGGTCAAGAAAAAGCGGCAAAGGGCATAAATTATGTAATTAGCTTAAAAACAGCTATAGTCATTGTGCACTGCACTTCCTCTCGTTGTGCTAAATACCATTGAATGATGTTTTCTAGTTATGCTCCGGACAGGAAAAGATACAAAGGGAATAACTCTTGCAATACGCTGAAATAGCGTTATTGTTCATGTACACTGCAGTTCTAATCATATAGGGGGAGGGGGCAACGTCACCATGCTGGAATGACAACTTGTAGGGAAGAATAAGTTACCTCATTCATCATGAAGTAGTGATATGAAATAACAATTCAACAATTTGTGTAGTACTTTAATAAACATTATCATTTCGTCCAAAAGTTGCAAACATAAATAGAACATAATTATTGAACTGTAAAGTTGCAAACATAAATAGAACATAATTATTGAACTGTTATTAAAAAGTGAGCATTGTTTACTAGATGAAATGCATTTATAACATAACATGCCTTGTTTTAGCTGTTTAATAATACTAATGTTAACTTCTTCATTTACATAGTAAAGAAGAGTAGAAAATGGATGTTTTAGTTGATATTAACACAAAAACAGCATGTGTCTTATTGGACAATGGCATTTTTTTCAAATATGATAAAAATAACGCATTCAAACTGAATATGTATCAGACTATGTATGAAGGAAATAATACTGTTTCTATTTTTCACAAAGGTTTTGAAATACAACAATGCACATATAAGCATAAATAGGCCAAATATGCAAAAAATAATAGTAAACAATGTGTGAAAGTGATAGTGAACACTTAAAATAATTTATTTGTGCATTAAATGAATATATACCAGAAAAGCAATACTAAATCAAGTCCAAAATGTATAATAACATGAAGAACACCCCTTTATGAATATCTTCATAACAAATCAGAGTACATGTAAACAATAATCATATATATCATTAGTATCAAATGTGTCCAGTTTAAAGTGTGTTTTCATTTGCATTAAATTACATTGTAATATATACCAGAAAAGCAATAATAAAAATCCTTAAATGTATAAGAAACTGAAGACAATAAAGAATAACACCCATTTATGAATATCTCCAAAACAAATCAGAGGTCACCTATATATAAAACAATAATCATTCGTATAATTAGTATCAAATGTGTCTAGTTTTGTGTGTCTGTTCATTATCTTTAAATGAGCATCTTTAAAGTGAAACTCTTATTTGAAATCAATACATATAATTGTATATATAACACATCAAATTGAGTGAAAAAACAATAACTACTTACTAAATAATGATTTACTGAAATATCGTTTACTGATAACAAGTTTGTCACCCTGTTTATAATAGCAGAATGCATGACAAATATTAAATGATCAATTGGTGATTGCTAAAAGATTTACTGTGGTCTACTATAGTATCACAAGGCAGAAATACCATGTTTTAAGTTCATTCTTATTAGCAAATTGAACTCCTTCATTAGAAACATTGTTGTTGACATCTATCAACCCATTTTGAAAAATGAAAACAATAATATTAATTATCATAAGTCTTATTGGGGAGTAAGAGTGCATCTTTAAAAATAGTGTGTGTGTTTTTTCACTTAAATATGTAACAATTCAATTTGACAAATGAGACAAAAGTTAGGAAATAAAAGTAGTAATTGTACATAAAACAAAACATCAACACAAATTGACAAAGCTCAATATAACAGGAAATCTATATTATGAAAACACAAATCCTTAAAGGCCATAATTATTTGAACTGAATTAAGGTATAAGTAATACACACTTTTATAAAGCTTTTACGGACAACATAGTTATTATCATGGTACACTATGGGACTTTTATCCAAATTTTGAAGATTTTTTACTGTTAATTAAAATATTTTGTCTTTATTTGATTTTTTTTCACATTATCAGAGATTATGAAATAAACACAACAGTTTCTGGTAAAATAAACTTCAGTTAACAGAAAAATTACGTTCAACCGAACATATTATTGATACATATGGAAAAAAATCATTTTGATTGATCTTGTGAGTCTTCGGAACAGAGCAGTATTTCGATGTTTGAAAATATATAGCAGTTTTATAAATTCATAAAAAATAGTTAATAATAAGACAACCTGCTGAAATCATTTAAATATTTTCTATGATGTCTAATGAACAATTCAAAAGACAATTTATGATAGTTTACCGTTCAGTTTTGAAGAAAATATACATAATGTCATGTAACTATACATTTTTATAACTAATAAAATGCTTAAAAATCAACCTTTTTCTTGTAAAAAAGCTCAATTGGACTTATTCATAAAATGTAATCATTCAAATAAATGAATTTTACTTATGATACTAACTCAGAATTCAGATTTAAAAACAATGAATTTACTTTTAAATTAAAATATGTAAAGAAACAAGAACACTAAGTAGGCGGTAATGCCCCTCCAAAAATGTCAGAGTGAAAGTTCTCAACTAATGTCTTTTTAATATTATAACATGTAAACAGTCTCTGCTGGTAATCGATGTCTATTCGTTTTATTTAGTCAATGGTATTCTAACATTTAGAACTTTTCACAATAATTCTTCACTCTTCAACATTTGAAGTTTGGTTTGTTCCCATGCGTTTGTACTTGTAGTGTCTGCACAGATGAAAATTACTCAATGCTGAGTCAATGCTGATTTAACAGGTCTTTACCCATCTAGAATGTTTAGTTCTGTAAAAGAAAAAAAAGTACTTTCTAACTAATTTGTATAGATAATAATACTGCCATACATATACAAAATAAAATATAAACAGTTTAATATTTCTCAACATTATTTAAAAACAACAACAATAAGCTGATACATACATGTATATAATATAAAGAAAATTACTAAATGTATCAATAAAATTCATCATCACCACCACCACAACCACTGGATTATTGAAAATAGTGAGTTTATAAAACAACAAACACCAACTCAAATATGTTTTATATGAAATACTCACATCATCTCTATCAGATGTGGATAGACATGGATGTCAAGTCTGTCTCAATGATCCAACAAAGTATTTAATGCAGGCTGGAATTCTTCATATAATAGTAATATTCAGTCCTTTTCCTGCCTGAAAGAAATTAGACTTCTGATTATCAACCAACAGAAACTACAACCGTAAAATACAAATGCACATGTATTAATTATACATTCTGCACTAATATCCGTTTAAGCCAAGAGTAAGGGTTGGTAGGCACAAATGTGTAGATGTTGTGCATATAATTGATAATGATTCACAACAGTATGGCGTTCGACGAGACCTACACCAAGCAAATGAATGTCGCTTGTGTCCAAGCTGTTGTGGCTTCCAGCCCGAAACCATGTACATCTTTTAATACAGGTTTATTTTGAAAATATGCAGTTTGTAAACAAATAATGGGTATTTTTAAGTCTAATATTTTTCTAAGATAAAACAATCAAATAAAAGATTACATACTCATATCATATACATAAATGATGTACATAAGTACATTTAAAAATATGTAACATGTACAAAATGCACTAGTCAATTGTAACCACGGCCCTCCAGGTCTGGGGATATGCCGGGGATATGCCGGGGAAATGGGCTGTGTTTTTAACTTTCAGGTGGCCTCGCAGTGCCGGGTGAATACGGTGGTTTTGTCTTTGAGCCAGATATAGCAGGGAATATGCCTTACCTAGGCTCCCTGGGGTACGGGGCATATGGCGAGGATTTGACCATCAGTTCGTCCCCGTAGGACGAGGATTTTACCCGGGGTTGGCTGGACAGAAAGTCAAAGTCCCAGCTATTCCTCGGACCTGGTGGGGCTTTGGTTACAATTGACTGGTGCATAATAAGTAGATGTAAAGTATGTAACATGTATATTTATAGTACAAAGTCATGTAGAAATATTAAAACGCTGTCTTAACGTTTAGCAAATAAAAATGATTTAAGAATTCCAAAGAAATTAAAAAACAAACATTTTTGAACACATAAACTTACACAACTACTCAGGGATACTTACATGAATAGCCCTTTGATATGAATATCCCAATTCCATGCTGATTGTTGACATTAGTTTTTTCGACAGAAAATCTTCTCTTACGCGTATAATTCACTTACAATCCATGTTTTACTGTAATGACTCAAATTGTTAGATGTATCGTAATCAACTGTCAGTGTGCACTTTTAGTGTTTACTTATTTTAAACGTATATTCATGACAAAACCGAGCTTCCAACTATTAATCGACGATGTAAAAATTCCATTATTGACCTATGAATAGCGGGGAAATACCTTCTGGTTCTAAAAATAGCAACATCCGGATATGTGTAATGTTCTAAAAATAAAACAACTCGGGGGCAATCGTAATACAATTTTACTAATGTCACCTTCAACACATTAAAAAATAAAGTTAGGTGAACATTTAATCCAATATCGATTAAATTAAAGAAAACAGCTTACCTCATTGTTTATTAATGCAGTAAACATAACAAAACAACATAAAACATAATTATTCCCATTCACATAATTACCGGTCCACACATTTTACATTTCATTCGGAACTCCTCCGAATATTTACATTTCCGGCACATGATATTACAGTTAACCAATCGGAAAACGTAAACGAAACGGTTACAGTTATTAAACTTATTTGTCGTTCTTCAAATATAATGTTTTGAAGATAAATTGAAGACAATCTATTCAACCACAAATAGCATTTTAACACCCATGCAATCGCCATCCATTTGCATTTTTTAATCATAATAAAATAACAGTAAAACCCAACTGTCAATCAACTTAAAAACCGCTCCTACCACTAACTAAAATAAATTCCCATTCCATAATAGGCGCGCTCTTCAGAGCGGCGCCAATAAAAAACTGATTTTAAAGGTTTATTTTAACCTAGCTACAACTGTACATTCATTTTAAATCTATTAATTAATGCACAATGTCCACATGGACTTGTAGCATCTGCATTATAATGAATGTTTTGAAAATATTTATTGATATTCAACTTTTCAGCAAAAGCTGGGGGATGTGCCTGTATAGTTGAGTGGTTTATCCATTTTCCTAATAATTTACTGGTTTCCACAAGAAGACTCGAATCAAATTTGGGATCAGTCTCTTTTGTTACTTATTTTTTATTTTTTTCTACAATTATGATATCAAACATTGAAATATATATATACATGTGATTGTGATACAGGTAAATGTAAGCATAATAATATTAATCATTTTCAGCTTCAGTAAATATTTTTTTTACCACAAAACATGACCATGAAGTCCCTTTAAGAGCATTAATTGCAAAGGAAATTGAGATGGCACTCATTTATGTACGCATGCATAAAAAACAAAGCATTAAGTTAAACTACAAAATGAATTAATCAAAGATGTTCGTCACATTGCCTGCATGGATACAGTAATACATTTCTTTTTTTTTCTTTTTTATTATCAATATATATATATATTTTTTGTCAAAATAGTGAATATATGTCATTTAAAAATATATTCCACAATTTTCCATGAAAGAAAATTAGTATAAAATATAAATAAATATAATGTTACTTAATAAATATACATTTGTAAATGAACCAAACGCATACACACAAAATACATGCATGTTTCTACAATTATAGAGATTATTATTTAGCACGGCGTATTGGTAAACAGCTCTTTTTTATAAATAAAACATTATGCACTTCTTATCTGTGAAACGTTTTTGCGATCAGATCGCTGTCAAGGAAACAAGTCAATCCTGTGGTACATATTAAGCCACTTTCCGTTGTCCCATGCAATTTCATATTCGGCTTTGATTGTATGTGTAATTCCAGAACCAGTCTGACCCGAAATAAGCACGCTCACGTCACTCAAAGCGGAATTAAATGTCAAAGACTTCTGTTATTAACACTTTCGGTCCAAATATTACAGTTGTTGACACTATACGCGAAATGTCTCGCGGAGTTCATGGACCAATGAAATGAGCCTTTATAAAACCTTACTCTGAAACCGGAAGTCAAGGGTGGTAGAAAATCCAGGAAAACAGAAAAATGGGAATAAAGTAAAAAAAATCGTATGACCGGCGAATTTCTTCGCGGTTTAAGGTTGAGTATTTTGAAGATGGATTTCATGTCCTTAGATTGCGATGACTGTCAATCTGCAAAAGTTCTTTTGAACTGAGTAATAAGATGATTACGCGACCCGGGTAGAGAAACGTTCAATACCATGTTAGTATAATATACAGTACAAAGTGCATATTTAAAAAAAAAAAACATATTCGGTATTATAATTTTTAGTGAGGAATTATAAGATTTTTTTTTGATTTTTAAAAAAAATGTTTGAGTCTGAAAATCCGGTGCCAGTGCAGCAAACGTATTATAAAAACTAAAGAGATAGAAATGAGTTATTTGTGCCACATTTATTTAATTTCGCGTTTAAGAATTACACAAAACAGATATAAAACCATAATTACATACACTTTTATATTGTTACAAAACGGTAAAGCACATATGACAACAACTTTAAATAGTACATTCGTTACGACTGTTTTGTACATGCAGTGTACAGAAATTACTTAGTCACGTAACTTTCAATGTTATCGAATTTTCCGATGATGGTGACCTAAATTGTGCGTTTCAATGTATAGCTTGATCAATAAAAGACTCTTTAATCAAAAACATAAACAAACAACTTTAATTATTCACACTTACTAATTAACCTCCAATTAAGACAGTTTGTTATTTTGACACGCACGGTAATTTAGCGACATGCCGCAAATGACAATTTTCGCACTCTACAACTCGATCTACAGTTCGACATAAGAACCAAGGAAAATGTGTGAAATTCCAACACTGGAACTGAAAAAGGAGGTAGACATAGCGAAAAAATCGACACAAGCAGATTTATTTTACATAGAATAAGAAGGAATAAATTCGGGACCGGAGAAACAAGTCGACATAACCGGAAAGTCGAGATATCCGACGTCGACATAGCAAAAGTTTGGACTATATATGCTAATTTTTAATCCAAAAACTACCTTAGTATTTTGGCGTTTTCCACTTAAGTAGTCCGACCCAAAAATGAGCCAGTTTACTAATAGCTTCATTACACTTGTTAAATGTTAAATGTAGATGCCTTGCGACCCTATAAAAATTGGTATGCTTTCTGTTTACTTACGTTTTAAAATAAATGACTGAAGGTACATGATACATATAATTATAACAGTTTGTATATTTGCTCTTTATTTCAACTGAAATCAGACGTGAGCGACCATTAATACAAAATAATACTCACCAGGCCCCAGTTTCTCGAAACTTCTTAAGTCCCTTATAACTGGATTGAGCTAATCTCAGTATTTTTGGTTTTGAATAATTAGCGTAATATAAACTTCTTACATAATTTTTAATACTTTAGATAGAAATTGTATTTAATATGATAATCACAATTAACCATTTTTCAATTATCAAAATTCAATTTAAGTAAGTATTTGGGCTAATTGAAATAAGCTACTTAAGCTTAAGAAGTTTTAAGAAATGGGCCTGGAATGTAAAAAAACATGTGTGGGTCGGATACCTCAATAAATATTCCACGTCACACATTGTCCCCACTCGTTGCTGCAGTATCGGAAAACATTATTTCTTGCAGCAAATATATTGTATGTTTTTTAAGAGTTTAACGAATTCCGAAGTAACAGAACAGTTTATCCTAGCTGATAGTCCATTCTTATTAAAAGTGCAACCGTGATATCGAAACATGAATATGTAAAATAATACATGTACAATCCATATTTATCTGTAACAAGGAGGCAGTAAAGAGAAAGAGGTTGGTACGGATATAGAATGATAAGACATATAACACAGGGCTTTTTCTCCCCATTTTGGGAAAAAGACCCTAGACATTTTGGGAAATTTTGTGTCGTGAAAATGCCGAAATTGGGTAATTTTACAGTTAAAGAAAAAGCTGTCTAGTCTTCTGCAAATTAGGAAAAATTAAATATTAGTTTATTTCCCTTTAAAAGACCCAAAATGGCTGAAATATCAATCCTTGGGTGTAAATATCTATTGCAATAAATCATAACAGATAATATTTCATACTGATCTCTGAATATGATGAAAATCAATGCTTTCCGAGTTCAATTATAAAAAAAACCTTACATCACATTATTTATTAGGATGTTGAAAATGAACCAGTACAGGTAAAAAGACTTTCTAAAAAAAAATATATATATATATATATATTTTTTTTTGATTGGGTTTTTTTTTCTGAAAATTGGGAAAAATATCTTATATTTTGCTTTGGGAATGGGTCCGATAGTCGGACCCGTGGGTACTATAGAAAAAGCCCTGTAACATATTTAAAATGTTGACGCTAATATGTTTTAAAACAAATAAAATGTTGCATAAAGAATGTTGAAATCCAAAAAAAAATCAAACTAACAAAAATAGAAAAACTGTAGAATAGAAAATATGTCATCACTTACGGTACCCCGCCTTCGGCTTTTTACCAGAGATTGATTGAGAGTTTAGTTTTTTCGAACACTTCCGACAAACCTTTTCACAAAACAGCCGTCTAACGGAGCGCTGTCAAAACATTATTTTGGAAACAGGTTTGTCGAAGTGTTTGATAAAACTAATCACCTTATCAAACTCCGGTCATAAAACGAAGGCGGGGGTCCTTAATCGGCATAGACTGCCCTTTGTTTCATTTAAAATGGTGTAGTAAAAGAAAAGTTATCTTTGTTTTAAGTCTTCATTTTAAGCAAAATGTTGCCTTCCGAGGTAGCATTTATGACGTAATTTATCACGTGGTATACACACACTGACTAAGCAGAAGTGTGATACAATTGATACACTTTTTGTCTCTTTCAAATAACGTAATATTCAATCTACATAGTAATGTTTAGCAGCAACTAGAAAACAAAACCAGCTATAATTGTAAATACCGATTTAGAAACAATGGGCCTATTAAAAAACGATACTAGTAGATTAAATCGTGAATATAGATTGTTTTAGTGTCATAGTTTCATTATTCTGCTACATAATTTAATGGATTGAACATTAGCCAGTATCTAAATGAACACAAAGTAAAGGGGAAACAGTAAATGTATTATCGTCTATCATGTCTCAGCTTAGGATCCTCCATAATGAAGTGTTTTATTCTGGGGCCGATTTCTCGAAACCTAAGGAAAACAATTGTCTGCCTAAAATGTGCTGTTCAAAACGTCAATTGTTGTGTAATGGACTCCCACAACTCCTTCTCCCCCCCCCCCCCCCCCCCCCCTCTAAACGACACAAATATTTTCTGCTCTTTGGATGATATAAGCTCAAGAGCTGTGATTTTCTCTACCTCCGACCAATTAGCAGAGCGTGTTTTGGAAGCCATCTCGGTCAAAGCAGGCGCAGAGCAGACGGTCCAATGTTATGACATATAATTCTAATCATTCTCCTTTTGAAGAGTATTATTGCCTTTTAAGCGAATCGACGGAAAGATAATCTCGATCAACTAATCACAGCTTCGTGAAATCGGATTAAAACAAATGTTTCAGCTAAATCGTTTTACGGATTTAATCCCGTTGCCAATCCGATTAGTTAATCTTTTTCAAGAAATCGGCCCCTGGCCATTATGATAAACTGAACTTAGCCCCCTTGAGAATCTGAGGTTACTTGGAACAAACAAATTGAAATCAAACCTTATCATCAACAGTACCACCACATACTTGACATCCCATTTATGCAGGGGCATTGTTTGAACTATTTATCAACTATATCCATCGTTGTTATGTTACGCTGTTCTGGTGAATGTGACATCTGCATATCCAGATTAGCAGCAGGAATGTATATAAGCCACCGTTCAGTTATTTTATAAGTAATAATATCCGTTACCTGTTGTTTGTTTTATAAATGACTTATATGAGCTGTCATTAGAAATGTTCTTTCTCTTTTGGCACGAACAATCGAGTTTAAAGTCATCCCTTTTACTTTTCATGCATAGAGAAATGATATATACACATTGCAAGGATATTTATTTTTTTATTATAAATTATTTTTATGGCCTTGAAAGACTCGTCAAAAGATCATTTTATGTCGGATTTTTCAATAAAAGAACATTTGCTGCTAAAATTACTTTTACAATAATTCATGGTTGACCATGGTTGATAATTGCACCCGAGGGGGGGGGGGGTAATTGCAAAGAGGGCTTTAGCCCGAGGGTCATTAATTTCACTAGGGGATTTATCAACCAAAAGCCATGGTCAACCAGTTGTTTTGTCATTAAGTCAATAATTTGAACTTTTTTTTAAGAACTTTGCTGTGACATAGTAAAGGAAAGCATTGCATTAAGTCTGAAAGGTTACTAAATGTAACATAACAAATTGATTTTTAATGGCCTTAGCTATAAAACTTTATTTAAAGTCACTTCATTGTTACGTTTAAATCCATTTAGATGCTTTGCTTGTGTAGATATTTGCCTACCAGGTATCATTCGGCCACATTTATATCGTAACAATCACCTTATGATGCTTTTTTCTTCTTCGTGGGGCAATAATGCCATAAACGACCTCCCTAACCGAGATAATATCACGGGTGGCAAGGATAATCATTTGGAACTAATATCTGTAGTAAAATGTTACTATATATAGTCACATATGTATTATGACTTAATTAAAAAAAGGTAAATTGGTGTAATTAACATGACGTGAATATCAGTTTACCTGCATCTTGCACTGGTTTCGTTTGTTGAAAAGTTATTAATTCATGATAACATATGAAAGAAAGTCATAATAACAAGGAAGCTATTTTGAAGAAAAGACATTCAAAGTACAAAGCAAAGTATTAAAAACGGGACAGAAATACGTTAAACAATGCTTTAAGCCCAGTCATATCGTGACAAAATTTCACCAAATTGTGCAATTCGGATTAAAATGTTGATTTTTTTCCTGATGATACATATGTATGTTTAGGTTAATCAAGCTCAGAATCCACCTATATTTTGTCTTTGATAGCTGCCAAAAGCCAAGATGGCCGCCGTGACCCTTAATATTATTAAGAGAAACTGTTATTGTTAATAAACTGAGAAATGCCCTCAGTTAATACGCTACGTGGCGCTGACCGAGAAATCCAAAATGTCCGCCTTAAAATATCAATTTACTAGTATTTTTTATATTTGAACATGGTATTTTTTTAATAAGACAAAGATGAATATTCACATAGATACTACTTCTCTCATCCTGTTCTTAACATTTTCCTACAACGTTGACCACTTCAAGTTCATCGTGATTATCATTTCAAGGGCAAAATATGAAAAATACCAAAACATTTGATTTTCCAATATATTTTTCATAGTGATATTTTAGGCAATGTTATCGTGTTGTTGTTTTTTATACGCGAACGTTTCATAGCATTATTACATACCAAAGATTGCTATTTAAGTAAGAGTCTCATGGGAAATTGAGCTAGTATCAAAAGTATCTAAATAATGGACCTGTTAAATGTCAAAGTCATTGCAATATTAAAATTCAAGAAAACGCAAACTACTCAGATTTTTTGTTTATTTACATATCTCTTGGTTTATTAAGTTTTGGTTGCACAAGGGTCTGTAGAAATTGGCAATTTATAAACAAATTTGTTTTTGTCTATGTTCAGTTACCTTTCGATGACCTGTTTTAAATATTTCAAGGAAGCAGCTGGGAGTATAAAGGCTATCGAAAGCAAATTCCATAAACGAGCTGTTTCCAAGAGGTTATAATGTAACATTGTTTCAATGTAAAATATATAACTTATAGATATATGAACGCATAATAGCCGTTGTATGATGTATTTCATTTTGACATACATAAATAAGCGGTTCAAAACTTAAGTTCAGAACCATTTGAATGTCAAAATAAGGCTATGTTTAATATTGACAACGTTCAAACTTTTTCTTCCTTTTATTTGAAAAAGTCTCAACATATTATAAAAACATATTATTAATTCATATTAATTATAGTTAATCTCTTTTCTCGAAATAAAAGTCAAGTTAACCCTACTTTAGCCCATACAGTGTTCAACAAGCTACATTAGCAATTGATTTTGTGAGTTTTACAAAAGCTAATCCAACAGAATTATCCCTGTAAGTCATCACAGTGCTGTGTAAATATTTTAGTATCAAACATCTCCCGGAACACATTTTGCCCAGGTCTAATCAATCTTTAAAAAGCTAAAACGTGTTTCAATAAGTCTTATGAGTTCCCTAACAGACTTACTCTTATTACGTCCAATGTGTGTCCAAGGAACTCTTACTATAGACCTATTTGGTATTATGACGACCTGTAATACAGCCCAGACAGGGATCGAATCCACACATACGCAGCTCTAATTATGTTTACTCAGTGCCAGATGGAACACGTTTTGACTGCCATAAAGCCATTTAAAACCACAACAAACCCATGTGCATCTCTAATAAAGCCTACCCAGTACCAAACAGACCATAATTATTTGGGCAGCTATGAAGCCCATCTAGAGCTAAGCCCATGTTTTCTTCTAAATAAGCCTACTTAGTGCCAACAAGACCACTTTTGGCAATTATGAAGCATATCTCTAACCAATCCTAACATTTAATGGTCACATTAGTACCGATGTTAATTCAGAACTAATAGGTAATAAACTACTTATAAGCGCACATCTTGGGCATATAGATTGTCAACAGCATATGGCTGTCTAATGGAATGTGACCATTCAGAACATTTAGTATAAACGTAAAATGTTGAAGTATAGGACTTTTGATATTATATATTGGGTACAAATTCATTTGCATTTGCAATATTGGGTACTTTGACTCTGAAATGGCCTTGACCTTTACCTTGGTGTTGTCAATGCAGAACCTTAATTTTAGGAACAGAATGTACATGAGCAACATACATTCAAATATTTTACCTCTTCTTGTTAACATATACGCATTTTTGTAATAAAAAATACTCAATCAGATATTTATGGCGGCCATCTTGAGTGCCATCTTGGATGTCTTTATCTTTTTATACATAGTTTTTAAACAGAAATAAGTTTGTGAAAAGAATCAACGATCACAATTCAGATGTTCGTCGTCACATAAATTTATGATTGAAGAAGGTAGATACAGAGGCATCGATAGAGCAGAAGGACTTTGCACGAAGTGCAATATACATACTTTTGAAACAGAATTTCATTTTCTCCTAGGGTGTCCATATTATAGAGATCTGAGATCTACATGTTTACCCAAATATTGTTGTTCTTGGCCGACTTTACAAAATTTTAAATCATTAATGAATAGTAATCAAGTAGGTACGTTACATAAACTTGTAAAATTTATATATCTTTCCTTTGACTTACGTAATAATGATGTTGTATATATGTACATGTTATTGTTATCTTTAAATGAACTAGAGCTGCAAAGTAAAGTATTACCGTATGAATAGATAATCCATCAATATATAAATCCAAACCAGAACTCACATGTATAGACGCTAAAAGCTTTCATACTATTAAACTAACACAATGGGCGATTTATTACACGAATTCCTCGTGCGCGTCCTTATCATTACGATATTTATCTATTCAGTACGCCAATGAAACTGTTCCATTGGTAAATCTGTTCTTATATATAATAATATCCAAATCAGATATTTTCATCATGCATGTTTTTTACAAACTAAAATTATTATTGTGTACTTGGGGAAGTTACGTATAACTTAAATTGATCTAGTTCATTTCGTAAATATTTAACAACATACTTTTCTCGTTATTAATAGTTACATTTATGTTTGTATATAAATGGCTTGGTCACCGTCATTTACATTGTATTCTGTATTTATATTAAATTCTGTATAATAGCAATGACATTTTTATGTAAATGCTAATACAAACTTTGAAAACTCTGACTTAAAATTAGTAAATTAATCATTTTGAAGAAAATCATAGTTGCTATGGCAACAAAAATCTTTCTCTCGAGGAAAGTTTGTATGAATTTTAAAAAAGTTCATTTACAACATCTTCAAGTGCGTCCAGGATTCCCGGCTCATTGTTTGGGGTGAAAAACCTCCTCGATTCGGTGAGTATAAATAATGTTTTCTATGTGTTTCAACGATACTTTTAGAAACGAATATGTTAACCGAATGAAGAGAAATTGCTTGTTTACGATGACACTTGTTTTAGATGAAAATCATGTCAGTATTCAAATAAAATTTAAAATGCGTCGCTTGTTTTCCTGATCCATGTATGTGTACTATATCATATATAAGAAGGGTCATTAAGAAGTACATCAATTTCTCTGCTTAAACATCCTTAAACACTATAAAACAATTTTATTTATGTTGTATCGTTCATTAAAAACTTCGTATGTTTCTGTTTTACACTTCAGATCAACCATTTATGACACGGAAGAATTTGTAAATACCATTAAGTATTGAGACCACATTTTATACGAATATTTATGAAAAAAGAAAACAAAAAAAGTATTTCTACTTTTATTTACATCTAATCAAATGAAGTTAAATTGAAGTAAATAGTTTGAGTAACAATATCGAAAGATAACGGTTAAACGCCTGTTTCACCTTACACAATACAAGCTGTGATTGATTTAACACGTGTATGTTTTAAAAAAAATCAGTTGTTCCCTTTCCAGAATTTCATTATTTCCGTATCCAAAACACTCACAACCACAAAATATAGCTTTAATAATTTTGTTGAATAAATCTATTTCATATCAATCGTCAGATATAAATGCTTATATTTGCACGAAAGGGAGTTCATAGCTTTGACTTTTACTAAATTCTAGTCCTTGATATTTAAAACTGTCATATATACCTTATTGGTTATTTTATAAAAAGTTTTTTCGTATATTGCATGTCTGAATAACTTTTGTTTAAAAATCTGACAGTGAGTTCGAATTGGTCACACTACTGTTTATAAATTTTAATAGCGCATTTTAGCTCATCGGCTAATATAGTTTGAATGGCAGTGTCCGTTCGATTTTGCGGGATTATAGATAAAACCAGTTTTGGTTTATTTTTATTAGCTTGGCTTTCTACATTTCAAGGTTTCTTAACATTTCATGTCTTGCACTCGTACGATAAACATCGCAAACGCTTTAAACAATTTTATTAATAGCATCAGCAGTGTAAATATTATTTTCGTCTGAGGCACATACATGATTGTTTAATGTTGTGTATTTTGTTAACTTCAATATTTCAAAAAAGGTTATTTCCTTTCCATTTATCCTAGAGGTTCAATTTATTGTTAATATGCTTATCATCAACTTTTTTCAAAAGTTTTTGTGCAAACAAAACTAAAGGGAAATGCACATCTAGGAGAATTGAACGCGTATCTAACATTTTAAAACATAGAAAACGTCCACTGTATCACTACTTTTAAGAATGCTATACCTAAATGCTGAGTGCAATAAAAAATGCACATTCTTGTGTTTCAAGTATATGTCAACCATACAACTCCGTAAAATTCAATTCAATTACTGCATCAATTGATTTAAGCGATAATAAAGATATGTCGTGTTTCAACTAACTAAATTCCCTCACTATAAGTTAAGCAACGTTAATTCTCAAGCAATTATTTTGCATTTACCCAACAGAGAATATATTCATCTCTAAAATATTCAAGTATTTTTGCAATCAGACAAACAAAATACTATCCTGCAGTACTATCCTAATTGGGAGCGCCGATGGCGGTAGACGCAGCCGCACTGGGAACACCGTTGGCGGTAGACGCAGCTGTACTGTGAACACCGTTGTAGGTAGACGCAGCCGCACTGGGAACACCGTTGGCGGTACATGCAGCCACACTTGGAACACGTAGGCGGTAGAGGCAGCCGCACTTGGAACACAGTAGGCGGTAGACGCAGCCGCACTGGGAACACCGTTGGCGGTACATGCAGCCGCACTTGGAACAACGTAGGTGGTAGACGCAGCCGCACTGTGAACACCGTAGACGGTACATGCACCGCTGGTAACACCGTTGGCGGTAGACGCATCTTTTTCTTCACATGTTGATTAAACGTAACAATTAAACACTGCCGATTGCGTGATTGTTGTTTAAATAACGTAGAACAGCAAAATATCAGCAAAATCAACAATTGCTAGTAAGTTTTCCTGTTTTATCGAGATATGATTTTTATGGTGAAATTGGCAAATCGATGCGTGTTCCTCCCATATGTCGACCCTAGGGTAGTTTATATGATTTTAGCGATATGTAGGCACGATGTTCAAAAGGTGTATATTTAGGAACATACGAAGCACACAACTATTATTCAAGATTATTAAGTCTATGTGGATACAAAAGATATACTCTTAATGTGTGTGTACACAGTTTATAAATACCATTTCTTTAAATTGAAATATAATTTATAGAATGTAGAGTTTTGTCCATAAATAGATTAGACCTTTCGTTCAGTAATTGTTATATACTGGCGTTAGTTTGCTTAAAAAGATACGCACCATTCCAAGTACAGTGGTTTTAAAAATATTATATTTAAAGATATTCCTTAAAGCTGCACTCTCACAGATTTGCCGTTTTTACAACTTTTATCTTTTGTCTTGGAAAACTTTTGCGTAAATATCTGCAAACCAATGATAAAAAATGGCTGACAAAAGATCAGAGCGCAGATTTGCATATTTCCATTCGAAAATTAATGTTTTATGGCTTAAACCGTTAGTAACGGTTTAAGAAAAATGCATAAAATAATTTTTGAACTTAAATATGAAATTCTGCGATCTCATTTTTTGTCATCAGTCTTATATCATTAGTTTCCATGGATTTTCGCAAAAATTGGTTCGTTCCAAGACAAAAAATAAAAAAAGTTGACAAAACGTTCAATCTGTGAGTGTGCAGATGTAACAATGTAGGTTCGGCTTTTTTAAATGGTGCCATCGCGGCGTTAATGAAGCCTTAAAGCAAAACCCAACGCTGAATATGATCGTAAAAGACGAGACGAGGCAAAAAGACCCTTCGATCGAACAAGACTTAAATCAACGTTAAAAGTCAATAAGAACGCCGTAAGGTCCAAGCTGTAGAAACTACACAAAGGATACAGAGCAGCTTCATTTGAGGATGACGGAAAACTAAAAATGGATCCTCCCAGTGAAACCGACGTCTTAAAACTTTAACACTTCTTGGTGATTCCAGTTTGAAGAAATGTTGACCTTCGTATTTACATGTGCAAAGGACAACTAAAAATATTGTGCTTTCCGAATGTAGCCTTATATCAACTAAATATTGATACAATTTACATTGCAAGGAATAGAAATTTATTCGAGATTTACAAACTCAAATCTGATATGTTTTCGTTATTATTTTATTATTTATATCTGATTTCCATAAATAAGAAGTTATTTCTATACACTCTACAAAATCAATGTAGCTCACTGTTTAAGCAATGGATGAATTTTATTCAATATTCAAAAGGTATTTCACTTTTCATGTCCATAAATCTCCATGTTTCTAATATAAATGATTCACTTCATACTGAATTGGGCATGCGCAAACAAAAATATGTTTGGATAATGAATATCAGACGTCAGATAGAGACCAGTTTTGTATATACGTCATTCAAAATAATCAAACGAGTACTGTCTCTTTTTTGTGATAAAACATTGATTTTCTAAAATAAACGTTCATATAGAGAACACATATATTGATATTGCATACAAAACTTGAGTATCAAAATAAATCTTAAGAAAATAATTGATGTTTCAGTAATTACTACGGAAAAAAGGGAAACAAAAACTTAGGGGTGTTAGTATTATATATAATAGTAAATGTAAATTTCGGGTTGAAAGGAATGGTATCATTTGAAATAATTTTGCTTACTAATTACTAAAATGACCGATCTGATCACACATAAAGTTATTACAGTTTGTGTATTTGCTTTTAATTTCAACGATACTTTGCAATCATTCAAGGTAAGACAAACGTTTTTGATATATATTCCGTAAAAAATGTACAATTTCGTTTTCTGCTTACACATCCCTTTCGAATGATAAAAATGTATGTGTTAACAAGGCATATAATAAAATCTGATACGTGGGTCGGATTCCTTCAAACGATTAGGCCGCCGCACCATTTTCCCACTCGTTGCTGCATTATTGGAATACACGTTTACATTTTTTCGTGTTACAGACCTACTGTATGTTTAACCATTTTAGGATAACATTGCGTTTTTGCCTAGCTACTAGTCCTTTCACATTAAAAAGAGCAAATATCATATCAGTGATGTCGATTTCATGTAAAAGAATGTATAATCCAAATATTTTTTATAAATAACAGAAGACACTTAAGAGCAAGAGGTTGGTATGCATTCAAAATGATAATACAAACATGTACATAAAACATATTTAAAGTGTTGACGCAAATGTTTAAAAAAAAAATTACTTATAGGTAAGTGGAAAATAATTTAAGACTATGTTAAGCAGAAAAACATCATAACTGAAATAATGGAATACATTATGGAATCATGTCTTAATAACATTAACTATAATTTGACCAATTTCATTTAAATTCAAATGTTTTACACCTATTTACCTTAACTGACCTTTTCGTTTTACTCAAATATGCCAATACTTTCACACAAGCATTTACAACATTAAGGTATCCGACCCATAAATAAGCTACACTTATGGTTGTTACATTAGTTCAGGTATTAGGGTTAGTTTATTTCTTTTCTGTACATACAGGAAACTGTATACAACAAATCTGGTTAACCACAATGATGCAAAATACATAATAATAGCATAGTATACTTAGAAACAATAATATAACTGTATAATTCTACAATGTCGAATATACAAAGTTCTTCTTGTACGACAAGTTGCTGCATTAGGTATTTATTATACCAAGCGAAACATGGTCATTTATTCGCTGAGAAACAAGGCAAACTTGATATTTCTGCCATGCGCAATTGCGACATCTCGAGCTTTGATATGTTCTAGAAATAATGGGACAGCTTTTGTGTATTCCATGCCATACTGTGTATCTTCAGCAAGGTCTGAAATAAACGAAGCCTGGAATTCAATAAAGTCTGGCAAACATTTCAAATGTTTGACTCTGCCATGCCAATCGTCAGCGTACTTTTGCATTTCTTCTGTCGACTTCGGTTCATTAGGCAAAAAAAACATGATAAACCTGTAATGAAATTAAACTATTGGTCACAATGCAGCAACAAAAGTACATGCCTACACATATTGTTTCTTCCAACTACTTTTGTCTGTTTATATCATATATTGAAGTATCAAAGAAGATTCATAATCTTAATTTAGCTTTAATAAGAATAAAAAAACTCCCTATGCATATGTTTACAACTATGTTCAACTAATTCAACCCATTGATTATAATGTTGTCAAATATGTATTTATTTTAATGTTGTGCATTTCTGTTTCCTGAAGTTTCAAATTTGTTGAAAAATGTGTTCATTTTTGCCTCATTAGAATATATTTCTTTAATTATTCATTGACGACGCTCATATAACCTAAACTATATAGAGTACCGTGTTGTCCAAGCTGCTATGTTATCATCAACGTAAGGGTGTACAGCTGGTCTTGTGCACCAACAAAAAACAATTTGCTTTGGGCAACTGGTAGAAAAAGGCTTCCTTTGTACAGCTCGCTCTGATAGAAAGACGTTTCCTCTGCAATACGTAAACGATTCTCTAAAAAAGGAAAGAGAGTTTTGTAGCCCGTGCAAAGAAAAATGGAGTCAACAACAGCAGACGAACCATCCTTAAACGTAACAATTTGCCCTTGGATGGATTCCACTTCGCATTTCTCTGTTATCCCTTTTGGCCAGATATGATTTGGAGCTTTTGTTCGCCAAGATACAATAACGCTTTTCCCTCCATATGTCATTATATGGAGTGCAATATCCACCGCCGAATGACTGCTTCCAACAATCAAATCATTTTGATTTTTTAATTCAACTCCATCTTTAATGTCATGGGAATGCACTACCCGACCGTCGAAGGCTTCTATGCCCTGAAGTTGGAGGAGCATTTGGCTGGTTAAATATGCCACACACTATCACGACATGGGTAAACTGCTCCGTCCTGATGGCTCCAGTCTTTAAATCGTTGACAGTGACCGTGAACATTTCCGTATTCTCAGTATAGATGACGCTTCTAACAACTGTGCTATATGTGATATACTGTTCAAGATCGCGACCAGCATTGTTTGTCCATCGCCCTGAAATGTTCAATAACAGAGAGGATTAACTGCGCATTTGCAAGGTTATACAAAATAAGATATAATATTTAAACTATATTGATAAATCAATTTTCATCAAACATTACGACAACATTCAAATGAACAAGATCATTATATCGCTGGTTGTTTGACAGTTTTAAGTTACCTTTCAAATAGTCAAACATTATCTCCCTTGATGGAAAGGAAGTTTCAATGTCTTCTCCAAAATTATTTCTGGAATGTGTAGTCAACATATTCGCAACATTCTTTCGGGCTGTTTGTCAGTAAACGCTTGTACATTCCACTGTGGCACAGCTCTCCGTATTGGTCAACACCTGTAAGTAGAACCATATTTACCAAGGATGTCACCAGTAGCGGTTGAATTTGAATAATCATGCGAGAAAGCCATTCCTCTAAGCCCAGCTTTCTGCTTTAGCAAGTGTATCTGTTTAAGTTTACAAAAAATAACATAAATAACGCTTCGTTATGGTTTTCTGCCTGATACCGAAAAGAATTGACACCAAAGAAAAATGTAATAAGAAACAAGTAATACATTAACAGTTTTCGCTGCAATTTTGACAACTACTGCCACAAATATAGATTGCGTTTATATAATACATACAACCCTGACGAAGTATGCATAATTATTATTATTGTTATTATTATTAATATTTATATTATTTGCGCTCTTCATATCATGAAAACCAATAATCTTAGGATAAATCAGTTACTGGTTTATCATAGTATACTTGAGATTTAAAAGTATTCGGTAGTATTGCATTTGTCACATGAGCGTGTAAAGCTTTTGAGCGATATTTAACAATGCGAATGTGTTGAATTGAATACACAAGACTTATTTCGGTTGCTTTACACATCTATTTTAAGATTAGGTGCATTGACGTCACCCTTAGCTGTCTTTTAATGGTATCAAATGCATGCGCAGACGATGAAATTAATCTTCAGAAAAATTGACAAACTTTGCCAACAAATAAATTTGAAATTATTAAGCAATTGACCAAAGCTACAATTATGTAAAAGTGGTTACTTGTTTGGGTGTGGTTAATTTAGCAAAAATGTCTGTTGATTGGTCAGAATTTATCCAAAATTAAATATTTCCAAATCAAATCATTTAAATGTGAAAACAATTCTAAAGAAAACCTTTGAACATCTTATTGAAGTTTTATACAATTGGCTGCAGCAGGTCAAGGAATCGTTTACATGAAATTGGAGGTGTGCTTTTGCAATACTTTGATACTTTGTCATAATTGCAAAATGCATAACTTATAGAGCAAAGGCTAGCATCAACGACGTTCAAATGATGCTGTTGTTACAATGTATTATTACTGGTGTCAGTTACGCCAGATTTTAACGTCATAATTGGGCTAAGGTGTTCATAGGTACAAATAAGCATGCCATTTCATCGATACATTGGCGATAATACCAAATTTGGATGTCTGCTGGTCCCATATAATTTTGGTTCATTTGAGTAGGAATTGTCTACTGATATTCGTGTTCTATATTTCAACTAAAATTGGACATGAAACGGCCATTTTTGCAGTCTTAAAAACTTTGATTTGATATCGCGTTAGTATAATATTTACATATTTAAATTATACACACATAAATTCTACGTAGAAAAGAGAAAATTGCTTAAAGTTTTGCTTTTGTCAAGTTCCTGCAGGGGAGTAACTAGGTGTACGTCAGTACGCCCGGGCGGACAATTCAATTTTAGTTAACCCAAACTGGAATGTGCTACAATCTCAAAATCAGGGATAAAAGTTGAAGGCTCACGGGTATATATCTGAGCAATTCAGCCCTGCTTATTGGAAAAAAACTGTAATTGTTATTTTACTAAATGTTGGCGTTCACTATGCTTGAAAACGTTTATTTCATATCTGTATGCCTGAAGTAGGCCAACTTTTATTTTCTTTTGATTTTTAAACTTGAAATGTTGTAAAATTGGTATGTTCAGAATACAAGTGACAGGGGGCCAAAAACGACTTTTAATTATGAAATATGGCTACATAGCGGCTGAAGTTTCTCAAGTTAGTGAAAGGAATAGATCTACTATTGTTGTATTTCTGGACATATTTTGAAACTATTGGAAACAAACATCGTAAAGGCTACATTTTGTCATGATTTTTCGGTAGACCGGTCAGGTAACAATATTGAACTCTCGTCTGGGGTGCATTTGATAATCAGGTTTTAGGCATTTAGGCATTTGTGATGTAAATATGAGCTGTATTAAATTATTTCATACACTTGAACCATATATTTGGCAACATAAAGTCAAAGATTTTAAGGAAATAGGTGGATCTTGAAAGAATATAAAGGCCTCCTAAGGTAAGTCCCGTTAATCAGACACCAAGAAAGGTTTAAGCATGAAAAGTGAAATATTCTTGTATTCACTTAAAACTATTTCCACTGAAATTCTGAGGTAATTTGTGAAATCAGACTTTGATCTCGTCAGTACAAGTTCTGGGTGCATGGTTTAAAATACCTATAAATATTGTCCATAAACTTAATTTTACTCTTTTTTGTTGTATTGGACATTTTCTAAACCAGGTAGGCAGCGCGATTATAATACAAGTCACCGTTCAATTAGTATAAATGTAATAATGTCCATTAAATTGGGCCTTCATTAAAAGGTATTACTAACTTTTGGCATAGCGCATTTGACTTTATACAGTGTATTCTGAAAGGAGCAAAACTGTTGTGAAAAAGTGAAATGAAGGTAAATGACAAACTCATCAAAGTTAAATACACTGTCTCTAAACGATAAATGAATATCGTGTTACTTCCCTTGCAATACAATTAGTCCTCTAATGATCAAATATGTTTTCAAGGACAAGCGGAGTTAAAACTATTTACACTTGCTTAACATATAGAGAAGGAGAGTCAGGGTTCATAAACTCAAATCAGATTATTGCATAAAACATATCAACAATTTTGCTATGACTTGTTATGCAAAGGGAGTTGTTACATATACTTTTACGCTTTTTATACCCATATTAGTTCATAGACTTGGGTTTGTATTGCAATATTTTGAACTCATATCCGTTGTATGTAGTTATATATAGTTTGTTCAGTAATTTGTTCATTTAATGACATATTCTGTTCAAACACTAGCTTTAGTTGTTATTTTACCTTTTAAAACTAAAAAGCTTTATACCTACAAAATAGGTTGGATGCATAAACATGCTTATAGCAAATACAACTTATGCAAATGCATTTAATTAAATTAAAGCATTTTCAAACAAATTTTACAGACGATATTATGGATAAAGGAAAAATAACTTAGTTGTTTGCATAGTAGATTAACTTTGACAGGTTATTCCGAAATTAATTTTAGTTTTTCAGATAGGTCGGAAACATTGGAACTCGTGTTCTTTTGCGACGTTAACGCAGCTCTTTATCGCGACTTACATGCGAGATAATGCAACATGTTTAACTTAACATCTTTGCGTTTTGATTTTATTTTAAATAAAAAAGGATTACAAACGATGTCAATGAATTAAAAGAAATTGTACCAATTGACCCAATTTCAGTCATTCGTTTAAGTTTTTTTCCAGTATCGAATTTTAATAATAGTCTCAATGTGATAGTTAATATTTGGCAAGAAAAAACTCACGAATACTAAATCACATGAGCTTTTTTGTCGATAAATATTCAACACTAATATTATTCCGTAAACATAAGTAATGTTCTTCTCAACAACGATGAGCGTTAAACACTTGACGCAAATGTTGGTTATGTAGGCCGCCCTGTTAATAAATGATAAGGAAGTCACTTACTTACTAAAGATTTATTAAATAATGTTAAATCTGGTTAAATATCTGGAGTAACACAATATTTACATGACGATTTCTATTACAAAACGTTAACTTATCCATCATTCTAATATCCAGGAAATCATGAATATTTGTATCATTTTCCTCCTCCTCTGCCTTCTCCTCCTCTGCTTTCTCCTCTGCCTTCTCCTCCTCCTCCACCTCCTAAACCTCCTTATCATCATCATCATCATCATCATCATCATCATCATCATCATCATCATCATCATCATCATCATCATCATCATCATCATCTTCTTCTTCTTCTTCTTCTTCTTCTTCTTCTTCCTCCCCCTCCTCCTCCTCCTCCTCCTCCTCCTCCTCCTCCTCCTCCTCCTCATCATCATCATCATCATAATCATCATCATAATCATCATCATCATCATCGAGATCATCATCATCATCATCGTCTTCATCATCATCATCATCATCATCATCATCATCATCATCATCATCATCATCATCATCATCATCATCACAAAAGACCGCCTCCTCTTGTATTTCCGTCCTCCTTCATGTTGACCATTATCATTGCGAGGACCATCATCAGCAGCTTATTACAGTCAGTCGTTTGAACTGGACGAGGTCAATTCAAAGCAATATAATCCTGTTGATGTTTACCTTGAAGTTCCAATCTACTATAATGTATTCTTGATAAACAAGCAGTGTATACATCCATGTATGTCAATGTTTTAGATTTTAACAAGACGAATGTTGATGTTAGGCATCAAAGACGCGGCTGAATGGGTTTTATTGAATATTAATAAATATCTATTGATGTTCATGAAACATTCTGATTAAGTTTCATGAATATTAGACCAAACATAATGCCTCTAGTGTGTTCCAGGTTGGACCTAGTCACCTAGTTTTTGACCCCATGTAGAATACAAAGCATTTCCCTCATTCAGTATACAGTCTTCATCGACAGCCGTTAATGAGGACATGTGGTTGTGTTCGTAATTAAATCAAAGCACGAGGCGCTGAAAGACTATCTGCGGGCAAATATGTGAGAGTTGCAAATTTTATTTGAACTATGGGAATGGGTGAAGGGCACATAGATAAAATGGAAAAATGTGCCGAGGGCCAAGAGCGCTTGTGCCCACACTGGGCGAGGAAACAAACATATCTATATATATTTTATGGCGTCTTGTGTCATTTTGTTTATGTAATAAAATGTCAATTCAATCGTCGTAATCCCCCATCCCCATGTATTTAATGTTACAATGCATTCCCATTTCAATTGTTTCTAAAGGTTTTTCGTTGCTTTGATTAGATATCATACGGTAGGAAAATACAATACATCATATATATCATTTCCTTTTATGAACATACACGTTTTGTTTAAGGAAAATCATTTTTTACAAACAACTTCAGCAATAATTCCATTCAAAATGCACAGCTTATCGATCACTTCAGTCGACGTATCCCCATGTATTTAAAGTTACAATGCATGCCCCTTTCAATCGCTTCTAAAGGTTTTTCGGTGCTTTGATTAGCTATCATACGTTAGGCTAGTTTTATGAACATAAACGTTTTAATTGTTTAAGGAAAATGATTTTATTTTTACGAGCAACTTTAGCAATAATTCTTATCAAAATGCAGAGCTTATCAGATGGTCGTTTTCCCGCGGTGAGGACAAACATGTGGTCAGTTAATGTATGTAGAAACTATTTTTAGAAAATCGGTCAGTTAATGTAGTTTTTTAGATTATCGGAAATTGTCTGTTCTATGAATGGAAATATGATTGTGCTTTTTCAAGTTTTATTGATAAATAAATGTTATTTATGTTTTATGTAAGTATCTGTGTAGAAATAATACTAGTGCTGTTATGAATGCTTCGCACTCTTTGGATGTTTTACAGGTTAAATCCGAACTACATTGCTTCATCAAACGTATGCTTAACTCACTGTCGTATCAGGGCATGTGTGTTAGTATAAATTGAAAGCCTAATGTCCAAAACTATGCCAAGAATACACCGGAACGAAGTTTTTACGCAAAAAAATGAAAAAATCTTATTAGAAAAGTATACGCCTAAAATCATAGAATGAATAGTATTTTGTTATTGTATAGCAGGCAAATCATAGTATTTGAAGCATTAGCAACGCGAAACCTGAGATACAACTATTTTGACTTTCAGCCAATCATTTTTGTTTCTTATCTCATAAAAGTAATATCAAAAATACACAATTACAAATAAGCGTGCTTCAGGGTCTCACCAGGTTATAATTACAAACCCTGCAGGCGATGGGACACTTGCGGTCGGTAATAATTTCTAGAACATCTTGGGCTAAACTCAGAGTGAATATCAGTATGTTACCTTCTTACCAGAGCCTCCATTATTTTGACCCCCATTAATCTGATAAATATAACGATCTAAAAATAGTTATATTCTGCTATAAAAATAAAACGCCGGGATACAGAAATACAGCGCGGAAATAGCTGAACAAGCAAGAACTCATACTCGGACCGCAATACAACTAATCTATTTTCATGATTTCGTCGTCATTCTGCTAAACATAGAGCGCATAAGGACAAAAAAATGGGTTTAAACGACATGAAAAGAAGTAGTTCTTTGGATTTTGCGGTCTTAAGACTACCTGCGCGCATGCGCAGATAGTCTAAAAAAGCCAATAATGCAACCAGAGCCATAGCGGTACATTGCATGCCATTGTATGGAGAAGACAAAGTTTGCCCTTGGTGAAAATGTCCTAAAACACCTCTTACCATAGTGAGTTTTCGCGTTTTTTTTTCCTCGCAAAAAGATGGAGGAGGATGCTGAATCGTGAAACGTGAAAAATATCGATACCCAATTGGCTCAATAAAGTTCTGTGACAATATATACAATTGTTAACATTCCGAATAAACACGGACATAGCCGAACTATGACTGTTTAATAAACTTTCTAGATCGTATTTACTCGGTCGTCTCCGGCATGCGTAAATTATTTAGACTGGTACCTTGCATTATCACCTATAAAATTATTGGTGTCTGGTCGATTCGGCCGAGATATCATTTCGGCCTGATCCTTTTCGGTCTACTTTTATTCATTAATGTTTGTTTTAAATCGTGTGAATTACGCTTTGAACTTTCATTTTATATCAGTTAAATTTAAGTTGTGTTAATTTCGTTATTGCGACTTATATTTGTTAGTAACATCGTGTGAATTAAGCTTTGTACTTCCATTTTATATCACTTAAATTTAAAATAGTCAATTAATGTCGCGTTAAGACACTTATATTTGTTATCAAATGCATAATTTAAACTATTATTCACAATATGCCCGTACATTCTCACATGCTTATTTACTACCACAACGTGTATATAAATCGTTTTCACAGAAAGAAATTTTCTAAAATAACGAACTCGTATGACCGGCGACCAGCAATACAAAAACACAGAGAATAACTTATTTTAATTTCCTGTTATAAACATTAGGCTTATTCGTTTTATATGACGTTTTGGAAGTTTTACACGCATCAAAACGGTTATTGAAAGACAAATTTTAAGTAAAGTTGAATAAGAGTTAATATCATTAACAAATCTTTTTTTTCAGAACTAAAATTTATCCGTACACACTTCCCCATTGACAATTGCAAACATGTATCCCTATAGACGCGGTCAGGCCGCGTCTAATGGAGAATAGTCATGTAGAATTAGTGAATTTATGTTAAAGCAGCAAATTAAAGCCTTATACTTGCCTCAACCGATAAAGTTCACTTGCCATTCTTTCCACGAGGTTGAATAAGTATTATAATGCAACTGAAGATCAAGTTAGATTAGTCGTATAACGATAAATGATGTGATCACCGCCTTGGAATGGTCAGTAAAATACGAGTTCACTGGCTCACGAGTCCTACTATAGTTAGATTTATTTCAGGAGGGAATGCACATACATGGACATTTAAAATAAACAACATGTAAAGTAAATAACATTATACATACATGATATTATACTGGGAACTTGAACACTAGTTTGTATGACCATAACCTAACACTTGTCTCAACATTCATAAAAAAACACCAAATTGCCTTATCAGAACAAACATAAACTTGAAAACAATGAAAAATAAAGTAAAATATTTATATTTAAACTGGTCAAGCCTTAATTCGGTCTAGAGTTGCCCTTGAGTTTCAACAAATGGCAGAGCTCAGATATGTTTATCTGCGCATGATTTAAATATGAAGGTATTGCCCGCTGTAACTAAATCATATTGACCACGTCTTTACGGGGAAGATTGAATCAATGATACAACTCAGTAAACATCTGGGACCAAACGATATTTAGAGTCTATTTTAATCTTAAAATGTTCATTCTAAAATAGCATGCAGTGCTTGTTCGCTTCGCTCGCGGTGCGTTTGCGTGCTTCAAGTCAGTCCAGTCATTGTTAAATTGGTAATGAAAGGCCACCGGCAAAAATACGTACCATACAAAATAAATATACATGAGTTGTTGTGTCACGGGAATGCATTAATGCGATTTATTCCTTTTAACTAATTATGTTCACACATAATAAGTTAATTTGAGCAAGTTTAAATGGTTTGATTTTAAAAGAAGTAAAGAAAGCATTTATATCTGTGCCATTAGAATGTCGATTAAATAAGTATTGTTCACGTATATCACTATTTTTTACATATGAAAAAAGCATGGTATTCACAGTAGTATTACGCAGTAGTATTCTCATTGTCTTGACAACACACACACACGCACGCACGCACACACACACACACACATACACACACACAAACACACGTACGCACGCACACACACACGCACGCACACACAAACACACACGCATGCACACATGTACACACACACAAACACACGCACGCACAAACACACGCACGCACGCACACACAAACACACACGCACGCACACACATACACACACACAAACACGCACGCACACACACGCTTGTCTCTTTGGGTATTTATATGGCTGCCAATCTCATTTTGTAATTTATGATTTAAAAAAAAAGTAATTTACAAAATGCTATCTTATCTTTAAAGGGTATTTTTAGTGTCTATAATGGAAACACCGACTTGGAAGTGTGTACAGAATCGTGCCAGCTTTGATTAAAACAATTAACAAGCCTCTGAATAAAGATACTCAGAAATATATTTACGTCTTGAAATACCCATATATATTCAAAGTCACCAAACATTATCGACTTCATGATACACATGTGGCAAGTCATTTTTAAAATCCGCCTATACAAGAGATTGTTACAGCCCAGACACGACCTATCATACTCTTTGCCCTTATATATAAGATTCCAAAGTAAACATACACTAAGTGTGGCCTTGACCGTAGAGATAAGGGTCTAGCACGCGACACGTGTGGCAAGTTATTTTAAATTTCGACCATACCAGAGAAAGTTACAGCCCGGACACGACTACCTATACGCTATGTCCTTGTATGCAGCATTCCATAGTAAACAGAAAGTAAGTGTGGCCTTGACCTTAAAAGAAGGAACACGGGTCTTGCACGCGACACATCGTCTTATTTTGTCAAACACATCTGCCAAGTTATTTTAAAATCTGTTCATACAAGAGATTACAGTCCGGACGAAATTGAGCTCGAGGCACGGATAGTGCGAGTTTAACATACCCACCTTCGGGGTTATACCAGCTTTCATGGTAGCTACATACATGTGTCGTGCACGTGAAACGACGTTTGCATATGGTGAACACGTGTCATTTTTTTTAAATACCCCAATGCATGACCATGTCAGAGCCCGGACAAGCCAAAACGCAAATTAATTTTGACCAATGGTCCTTCAATTGGTGTACCGACATTGGTCTTGCACGCGACACCTCAACATCTCATGGCGACATTTGTGCTAAGTAATGCTAATGCCCCGACGAATGAATTTGTGAGGAATGCGTCTAGCTCAGCACAAGAGGGCTTGACAAAAATGTTTATAATTCTGGAGACCATGTTTTTAATGAACTAGAAACATTGAACAAGACTTAAAAGAGATCAGTGCAATCACAGAGACTTGAAAGTATGAAGCAGATCCCAACAGCTGCCCCTGGCTTACTTCATATATAATGTCAATTATATAACCCTAGTGGATTTTAAGCTTTCATCAGATTCATATGTTGAAATATCGTCGACAAATCATGATTAATAGTTGTATTGTGTCTCATGACGTGATAAGCAGCCCATAAAATGTTTTTAGTTATTTTTTTTTTTTAATTTTCAGGTCAAGACTGATTTTACCCAACTGTGGCCACAGGCAACTATTTAAAAGTAAGCCAGGATCTGTTGTGATCTTCATCCTACTGACAAGTCTTTCTGAGTGCAAGAGATTCAAGTAGCTGAAAATAACAACTTGCAGTATCGTAGAATTTCCGTATTGTATTTATTCATGCATTAAATCAATGGACATCTATAACACCAATAAACACTGTATTACAGTATGAACACAAACCATCCATAGAACACATCATTGAATAACATCTACTACACTATGCAGATTCTGTAAGTCCAGTATGCAATGCACATTGCACATTAATTGAATTGACGACACCTGGGCCGTATTCAAAAAGCATCTTATTGAAAACAAGAACTGTCACAGTATGTGACGAATGCCCCCGAATGTGACATTGACCTACGAACAAGGTCAGTACATGAAAAGTTGATCTTGCCTTTACGTGTCAAATACATATATGGCAAGTTATTTTAAATTGCCTCTGAACATAAAAAAATACCACCCATACTTGACAACCTACACTGTTATGTCCTTATATTCAGAATTCCCTTGTGAATAAACACTTAGTGTATCTTTCACCTTAGAGGTAGGGACATGGGTCTTGCACACGACACGTCGTCTTCGTATGTGGAACACATGTAGCAAGTGATTTTAAAATCTGTCCATACAAGGGAAAGTTACAGCCCGGACACGACAACCTATACTCTATGTCCTTATATGCAGCACTCCATTGTGAATAAACACTAAGTGTGACCTTGACCTTTGAGGAAGGGAAACGGGTCTTGCAGGCGACACGTCGTCTTGGTATGTGGAACACATGTGACAAGTTATTTTAAAATCTGTCCATACAAGGGAAAGTTACAGCCTATGTCCTTATATGCAGCACTCCATTGTGAATAAACACTATGTGTGACCTTGACCTTTGAGGCAGGGACACGGGTCTTGCACGCTACACGTCGTCTTGGTATGTGGAACACATGTGGCAAGTTATTTTAAAATCTGTCCATACAAGAGAAAGTTACAGCCCGGACATGACAACCTATACTCTATGTCCTTATATGCAGCACTCCATTGTGAATAAACACTAAGTGTGACCTTGACCTTTGAGGCAGGGACACCGGTCTTGCACGCGACCCGTCGTCTTCGTATGTGGAACACATGTGGCAAGTTATTTTAAAATCTGTCCATACAAGGGAAAGTAACAGCCCGGACACGACAACCTATACTCTATGTCCTTATATGCAGCACTCCATTGTGAATAAACACTAAGTGTGACCTTGACCTTTGAGGTAGGGACACGGGTCTTGCACGCGACACGTCGTCTTGGTATGTGGAACACATGTGGCAAGTTATTTTAAAATATGTCCATACAAGGGAAAGTAACAGCCCGGACACGACAACCTATACTCTATGTCCTTATATGCAGCACTCCATTGTGAATAAACACTAAGTGTGACCTTGACCTTTGAGGTAGGGACACGGGTTTTGCAGGCGACATGTCGTCTTGGTATGTGGAACACATTTGGCAAGTTATTTTAAAATTTGTCCATACAAGGGAAAGTTACAGCCCGGACACGACAACCTATACTCTATGTCCTTATATGCAGCACTCCATTGTGAATAAACACTAAGTGTGACCTTGACTTTAGAGGTAGGGACACGGGTCTTGCAGGCGACATGTCGTCTTGGTATGTGGAACACATGTGGCAAGTTATTTTAAAATCTGTCCATACAAAAGAAAGTTACAGCCCGGACACGACAACCTATACTCTATGTCCTTATATGCAGCACTCCATTGTGAATAAACACTAAGTGTGACCTTGACCTTTGAGGTAGGGACACGAGTCTTGCACGCCACACGTCGTCTTGGTATGTAGAACACAGGTGGCAAGTTATTTTAAAATCAGTTCATACAAGGGAAAGTTACAGAGCCGGACGGACGGACGGACGGTGCGATTTTAATATGCCCACCTTTGAGGGCATAAAAATCAACTTACCCGGTAGTGAAAAAATGGCTTTTTTGTCAGTTGAATTTAAAGAAAATAAACTATGTTTTTGCAACAAAAATATGAAAGAATGCAAGAAAAAGGTCAAAATAATAAATGGGAATGAGAATAAATTTGATGAGCAATATTTGAAATTTTCTTTGTTTAAATTAGAGCAGTTTTACTATTAAGAAGCTTTATGAACACAGCCACTGATGACATCATTGAACTTTTTTACGAAGTATAATACTTGCAGTACTTAGTTAACACTCTTTACATAATATCATTTTTTTAACACTATAAAGTGGAAGACAAATTTACACATAAGGCACATAATCAGTACACTAACATACACATTAACATGTATAAACACAAAAATTATTGTCATAAACATGTACATGTACTTTTCAATCTTCATTATCAAGGTAACGTGCACAAAATTCTGATGTATTTTAGCATCTCTTTCCAATACAATGAATGTATCCGTCAAAATGTCTTAATTCAATATCATATAACAATTAATTTCATACAGGTGTTAAATTTCTGTCTAAATTATTGGAAGACTTTAAATATGGAAAGTGGAAAATATATTTGTTTTACACAGATTTTCGATTCCGTATCTCACAGTAGCCTTGCGCGCATGCACACATCTACCCCTGTAATACTATGTAACAGAAATAGGCCATGTTTCTCAAAATTAAATGCTTTTCAAAAGAAAACTTTTATCATTTATTTTTCAAAAAAACTTTTAAGGTATGAAATAAACGAAATACTATGTTCGTCGGTTGATCTATCAGATTGCCTAAAGAAACATCCCACTTGACTTTTTCTCGTGAACTTTATGCCGGCGAGTGATGCAACCCAACATATCAGTCAACTAATATAATATTACCTATAATCATATGTTTTCTGGTGGTCTATAGGATTTATCAATGAAATAAAATTGATAGTTCACTGTTTGAAACAGTGGAAATATCATATTCATATTTTTACTCTTTTGAATTTTAGCCAGCCCCCAGTTTGAAAACAATTGTCCACACAGGGTGGGGACACAATTTCTACGAATTTTCTGAAATGACATTACGTTACGTGCACATGTAAATTGGTGCGCATTCAAATTGGTGTTTTTTTTTCCTAAAAAGGTGAAAATAAATTACTTTTAACTTCAATTTTGGCATATAATAATATGAATATCTTTTGGTGCTCACTCCCTGAAATAAATTACGATCACACACTGAAACAAACAATTATACTCCATTTTTGAATCACTGATAAAGTATTTTCTCACATAGCACTTTCATATTTCAAAATCTGAACCTATAAAATGTGAGAGAGTCCATATAAGATTAAAGATGTCCACTCTTTGACTGTTGGTAAATTAACCTTTTACCATATTCTTCTAACACAAATACATTCTATTTCTGAAGTACTTTGTGATCATTGCAGTTTTTCGAGAACTGACAAGAGACTTTCATCAGTCTCAAATTATCATTATCAGTCTCAAATTATCATTTTGTAAAGACATATAAACTATAAATGGTTTATCTCTCCATGATCATAATATTTTATGTTTCACTGTCCTCCATTTTATCAAGTTTGTAAAACCAAACATAATATTGAAACACAAGTAAACATACATTTGTTTGCCAAACGTTTTAACAATTTCTCAATTATGTATTTCATTCAGAGAACAGTATTCAAAACAAGGCCACTTTGCATCATGTTTATATCAAACATTGTTGACAGTTCACAGCTTCAAGAGTCTTATATTCAGTCAACCACTTGGTTCCAACACACACCCTCAAACTGCCTGCTCCCTAGAAGGCATCCCCGTCACTCTCTGCTTTCTCTGTTGTTCCATGGTCTTGGCCCGGCTCCAAATCTCTCCAGTAGGACTTGCTTTCAACTCAGATAGGGAAAGCAATCTGTAATAGATGTAACTTGTTTTAGAAATAATATAAAACTTTATCAGATACCATTGATACTTGATTATGCTCTGGGATTTATTATGTATCATTGGATACTGACTGGCAAAATCATAACCACAAACTTTTGTCGTCAATAACATTTACATAAAAAATTTATTTTTAAAGGGTATAAGTTAAATGAAATCTTCAAAGGACAATACACAAAGGATAACAGACCAAAGTCCCAATTCTGAAATATGTATTGGAATAGGAGTGATTCAGATCCCAAAGCAGGGTTTATTTAATGGGTGTTAAGACCCCTGTTGATGTTTTTCATGCCATTTTAATCCATTTCAAGGCACTTCTTGCTATTTCTAATGCAAACATCAACTTATAAATGAAAGCCCTCAATCCTAATTTCAGGATAAGTCCTGGGCCGCATTTCAATGAGATATCTAAGTCGAAAAATTAATGCCGCTTAAGAGTGCTTAGGTACACCGGTCAAGCTATAGGAAGAATCCATGCCATAAATGTCCTTACAATTGTTTTTATCGAAACACACTTTATGCCAAAAACCAGGTAACATCTGCTGGGAAATTTATGGTCTTAAACCTTTCCATCTTTATTAAATTGGGACCCTCATCTTTGTCATTCCTGAATACATGTGTCATTACCTTGTCAGACACAGCAAGGAGTGGAAATCATCAACGGTCATGCTCTTTGCGTCTTCTTTCCTCAAGTTAACAAAGTCTTCCTGAATTTTCTGAAAATATTTAAAGGCACACAATATAGATTGATGCAATTTTATTTCTGCATGATCATGTTTAACTCATTAGCCCTTGATGGTCAAAACCAAAAAAACCCAAGCATTTTCAGTGAAAAGATATCCACCGCCAACGATGGCTTGTTTGTGCTTGATGGCTTGTTTGTGCTTGAAGGTTAAAAAAAATCTCAGAAAGAATAAGATAAGCACATTGGTTTTACTGAGAAACGGCTGCAAACAATGATTTTTTAATAAATCAAGGGCAATAACTCTAAGGAAAATTGACCAATCCAAAAGAAAAATAGACAGGCATCATCACAGTATGTTGGTTCTTATTTATTCCAAGTGTCATGAAATTCTACCAGCTAGTTGCATAGAAAAGGCTGCAAACATGGATCTTTTAATAAATCAAGGGCAAATAACTCATATAGAAATTAAACAATCCAAAATATAAATAAACAGGCATCATCGCAGTATGTTGGTTCATATTTATTTCAAGTTTCAAGAATTTCTACCAACTAGTTACTGGGAAATGGCTGTAAATGAGTTTTTCAAAAAATCAAGGGCAATAACTCCAAGTACAATTGACCAATCCAAAAAAAAAATGAACAGGCATCATCCCAGTATAGTAATTCATATTTATTTTAAGTTTCATGAAATTCTGCCAGCTAGTGACTGAGAAATGGCTGTGAATGTGCATTTTTCAAAAAATCAAGGGCAATAACTCCAAGGACAATTGAGTCGAATTGACTAATCAATTTTTTTTTGGATGGGCATCATTCCAGTATAGTGGTTCATACGCCATTTCAATATCCCCCTCCCTATTTCATAAGCGGGGGATAAAAAGATATATGTTTAACGATAAAAAAATATTAGTGTTTGATCCCAAGGGATGAAAATACAGAGAGTCATGTTTGATTTACTCTAGATGTGGTATCCTTTACTAAATTGAACAACTGATAATACACTTAGTAGGATTGATAATATTCAGGAAAAATGGTTAGAAAGATCGGGTGAAATCTAGTTTCATTTACAAAATATGAATTTCAAAATCTTTTGAAAATGGACTTTGAAAAATTGTCGAACATATGATAAGATTTATGCTGGTCACAATTTCTCTTTACAGACAGCTGCTTAGATACAAGATATCTATATTTCCTAAACTTAAGGCTCCCATCTTTACAGATTTTTGTAAATGTGTACACGGGACATGTTTAATGGTGATTTTGTAAACATTTATGGCCGAATAACGCCACGACGCCATTTACACGTGTAAACATGGGAGCCTTATTTAAATTTTTATCAAATTTCACACCTTCTGTATTTCATCTGGTAGCGAATACTCCATATGTTTTGCCAGTCCAAGGTATGTCCGACACCTAGCAAGAAAGTCCTCAGTCAGCCGTGGGTCAAGCAAGGCAAAGTGGTCCCTCAGGCTTTCAGGAATGTTGCCATGCTTCAGGGGTAGCAGGCAATCAGTCTGAGAAAATAAATACAGATGATCATCTTAAACAGAGAAAACACGTCAGTCAATGAATCTGATAGGAAATCATCAGTCAATCTTGACACAAGGTAAAATGGTCCCCGCATTATATTCAATATGCATGAAGCAGCAGCGTATCACTCTGCTGTGAATGCAGATCAGAATGTTTGATATCAGGTTTAAACAGTGATAGATTTTTTTAATATGGAGTTATGTTATGTATTTGTGTGTAGGGATGGGATGCATGTTTGAATTTAAAAGCCTGCAGTTTATTTAGGGTCAAGCAAAGCAAAGTGCTCTATCCTGCTATCAAGGATGCTTCTTCTTTTCAGCATCAAGGTAAATCCAGGGAAAAAATTTAATGAGCACATAAGTATTTTTTGTTTATAAAGTTCAAAAATTGCATAAAATTAAAGTTTCAAACATTCAAATTGGGCTTTACTTTTATTGTAGAATCAAATTTACCGTAAGTAAAGATTTTCCTTCAGAGAGGACCAGGGCTTGCACATTGGAATGAAAATCTTGCTTGTGGAAGTTGAAATCATACTCAACCTTCTGCCAGTTGATCATATTGCCAAGGGCAGACAGATTCCGAACACCTGTAAATGTTTGTTGAAAGAAACATATGACTCTGGCTAATCAAAATGTTAATAAAATGTTAAGATCATTTCAAAACTGTAGAATTGCGAAGAATTTTTCTGTATTCCTAATTTGTTACTCTGCTTCCATATCTATGTTGTTTTTTAAAGGGACTGTGTCACAGATTGACACCAAAAAAAGTTTTTTTCTGTAACGAATCTCAGTACAATTATCTAATAGAATGTGTTACGCTTTGATATCATAATTGTAAAAAAAAGTACCAAAATGTAAAAAAGAAATTGTGTCCGAACCCGCTTCGCCAAAATTGCAATCAATCGTCTTACTCACTGAGCTATAACGGCTTATTCAAATCAGGTGACATAATTAAGCTATACACCTACCTCAGTTATTTCACATGACAACACCAGCCAATCACGCATAAGGAATGAATTCTACCTGGTAGACATACCCAGTAATCTTTTTTAATGGAAAAAGACGAAAGAACTGCTAAACTTAAATAAATTGTAAACTATATGGTACTTCAGTTAGTAAGTTTCAATGCATTGTACACATCGATGCCAAGTTTATGTCAGTTTTCGACAATTTTCTTTTTTTTTTCCGCCATTTTATCATACGTGAGACAGCCCCTTTAATTACAAACCAGGGCCTTCTTACCCTTCTTTGCTAAAGCAGATATCCCCAAAAAAGCCCCATTTTCATTTGTGTTTTTTTCATATAATGCGAATCTCATGATTCATTAAATGATGCTTCTGAGCGATATATTTACAGCTTTATTGATGTTTTACTCCATTTGTTCCCATAATGTTTGAAAAAAAAACAATACTGAGAATTTTTCCTCAAAACCCCCAAAAACCATGTTTTTTCCAAACAAAAAGGGCTAGGAAGTCTTCCCCATAACTAGTAAAAAGGCCCTGCACACTGAACAAACACAAGTTCTTTATATCACAGCATAATTATCTAGTGCCCTCCTGAAATTCCTGGTTTTAACTAGTTGTCTTTTCTTATCTATGTAAAACTACCTAACTCTCAAACACCAGATTTGTATGCTTTGTCAGTTGAAATAGCCCTAACTGCTTGCTTTATTCCAACTCAGAACTACATGACTGTAACTAGACCAGCCTACCATTAACATCCAGTTGCCCAGGCTCTAGGGCTGTCTCATCAACCACGAGATTAGTATGCTCGGCCAGTTGAAGGAGTCCAGATTTAAGCCTGTTTGCTGTGTAGTCCTTTTTAGGGGAGAATGCCAGTTTGTTCATATTGTCCAGTGACATAGGTAGGAGGTAGGTCTGAAAACATAGTGTCAATCAGGGGGCTGTTTCATCAATAATCCTATCCAATTTTCTCCTCTGAGTTCATATACATATACATTCGGAAGTGTTTAGTTGTTATCCTTAATAATATGGCCAAAACCAACAACAACACTAATTAAGGTTTAGGAGTTATTGTACAAGAATTAAACTACAATTAACTTGAATTAAGGTATTGTCAAAAATTGTACTATAGATATCTGTAACTTGAAAGAAGCTGATTATCGATAGTCAAACTGGAACCCATTCCCAACACAACTTAGCAGTGCAGTACTGTTAAGTTGACCAGTTGCTAATTGCCAATGAAACAATAAGTAGACCATAAAAATATTATATTTTATCAGTAAATAAAAACCACAAGGATTACAGTGCTGAATGATCTCGACAAGTTGCAGTAATTGCTTAGAGGACTGGGTAAATCCCTCTCCTAGATACATATGAAACAGACTGCTGGTAAGGTATGATTCTATCTTTGGCCACAATTAATCAATCAGTTCTATATCACTATACTGCAAGAGAATAAGCTGGTCGAGTGCCTGTTTCTTACGCAAGAGGTTGTAAGGCCAAGCTGCCCCACTCCACATACATGTACCTATCAACGCAAAGTTACATTAACTGGTTTCTGCTCGGGAAATGGGCTGTTAATTCATCCTAATATCATACATGTGTTTAATCTTCACCATAACACCCAAGTCCCAAGGGCTTGAGCAAGATTAAGTCCCTTGTAGGTATAAAAGGATTAAGTCAAGCTCACTATATTTCCTTTGGTATGATTCCTGTGATATTCTTATTTTGAAGAGGTTTAACACTTGTTTCAAAATATTTTATGAAACTCATGATAAATTACTTTTTAATTTGCAAAATAAGTTGAGCATTTTTCGGCATGAAATAAGAAACTTAAGCTCATTATGTTACAACAAAATATTGCGAAATCTGGGCTTAGACATTATTTAAATAAACTTAGGTTTTTATGCTTCGAGCAACATACAGAAGTGATTCTTTCTACCAGTGGTAAGTTCAATGCAAAACTACTCACTTTCAAACGCCAGTGGTGAGCATGCACAGAATACCAAGTAGACGGGGCACATCATATATAGCTATCAAACAGAATGATTGACCTTAGATAAATGTATATCAATCTTTTGAAAAGAGAGTTATACTTACTTGAGTAACAAGGTTGGATATGAGGAAATGCAGCAGCCCAGCATAAGAGGTTGACCTCGGTGTGTTGCTCAGATTTAGACTGAACTTGCCCAGAGGGATAGCATCTGAACGGCCATACCTGCAATTATCAGTTTAACATCAGCCTCTATAAATACAAGTCGATCAAATAGGCCAGTAGATGTTTTAAACATAAGTTGTACATATAGTACATATATACACTCTAAAAATAACTGTAACCCCTGACATACCGATTTAACACACAAAGATAGCACTGAAGAGTGAACGCCAAAGAAAATCTGATTTGAATTTTGTATCATTATCAAAGCGATATTAAGCCACGATGTTATTTATGTTACTGTTATAAGCTTAAATCAAAATCAAAGAAACTTTATTCATAATATATTAATTCTACATAGGATAAATTCATTTCAAATATTTTTATCCAAGAAAGTACTATAACATTGTCTTCAAAATAACACAGCTAACTAATCAACAGCTGGTCAGTCTCCAGGCAAACAGTGTTTTAATATCATTGCAGTTACCTCCTATCAAAATACGTACAGTAATACCTTCCTCTAACAAACGTCTTACAGTTACCAGTTACCTCCCTCTAACAAAGTACTTACAGTTACCTCCCTCTAAAAGAGTACAAACAATAACCTCCATCTAACCAAGTACTTACACAGTGGCTACAAGGTAACACAGTATGTATTCAGCAGCCAGCCTGTCCCCAAGCAAACAATGTTCCAATATGGACAGTAACTCTTCCCTCAAAGCAGTTATTTCCCCTTGACTTGTCTCAAGTACTGAAATATAAATGGCAATGGCATCGTAAGGAAGGATATCACAACCAAAACCAGTGTGTGTATACCATGTGATAAATTACTTCATAAATGCTACACTGGCAAGCATTATTTTGCTTCAAATTAAGACTTAATACAAAGATTACTTTTATTTTTCTTCAACATTTTAAATGAAACAAAGAGTAGGCTATGCCACTAAAAGAGCCCTGTATTCGTTTTATTACCGGAGTTTGATAAGGCGATTAGTTTTCTTGAACACTTCGACAAACCTGTTTCCAAAACAAAGCTTTGGCAGTGCTCCATTAGGCGGCAGTTTTGTGAAAAGGTTTGTGAAAGTGTTTTAAGAAACTAAACTCTCAATCAAACTCTGGTGAAAGACCAAAGGCGGGGCTCTGTCAGCGGCATAGACTGCGCTAGGTTTCATTTAATATAGTGAAGTACTAGTTATGTTATCTTTGTTTAAAGTCTTCATTCCAAGCAAAATATTGCCTTCCCACGAAACATTTATGATGCAATTATCAACTTTGTAAACACACAGAAAACATCAAAGGCAGTTGCTAAAACTCGTTTCAAGGGCTCAAGGTCAGGCAGGGATTAAGGCTGTCTTGTCTTTAGCTTATGACTTTAACACATTTAATGCATTGTAAATAGAAATCTTCTTGCAGATATCCTTTTACAGTGACGGTTAATTTTAACTTCCCCAAATAAATTTCAATATGCCGAAAATGGATGACATTTGAAATTTTTTAGAAATTAGATATTAGATAATTATGTCTGTACAACTCCAACATGTGTAATAGCAGTGAAAAACATTCATAAATAAGACAGCATGAACTTTGTCACACCCTTCCGGATTTACTTAACTTTAACAAAGACTACAATGTCCGAAGCAACAAAATTGAATATTTCTGAATATCTATCAATGTAAACATGCTCTTGTAAAACAATTTTATTATAGTAAGTGCACAATTGTCTTGGAAATAAAAGAGGTAGAACTTCTGAAGGTAAGAAATTAGGATTACACTGTTAATAACTGAGGGTGTACAGGATATACATGATCTGTTCATGTTAAAGCCTAAATGAAATGAAGAAGGGCAGTGCACATGTGGCAGTCAGTTATTTTTACGACATCAGCTAAGACGATCATGAGTCACTACTTATGGAGTCATACCAGTTATGTAATCCTCAGACTTTGTTTTTGGCACAAGAGGGTTCACATGAGATAGGCGGTTACAAAGCACAGCATGGAGGCGTGGCACCAGGGAAGGGGGTGGGGCATGGGCATATACCTCCTCTGGATTCTCCTCAACACCCCCAAGCAGGCTGGACTCCTCACTGGAAAATAAGGAAACATACAATGGGTGGCACCAGACAATATGGTTCAGCAGGAGTGTGAATTGTGTTGGATTTAGTCAATACATCCTTGTAATTAATTGGGCATAAAAAAAAATTGTTTGGCTAGGGTTACTTCCTTTTCAAAAATAGGTAGGGTAGGTAGGCTTCTTTTTTTTATTTTATTAGGCTTTATATAAGAATGTCATTTTCATCATTGGAGAATGGTGTTAAAATAATCTTCTATATAAGCAATTAAGGTTTTAAACTACATATTGAAAAGTAAAAAGAAAAAGATTTTTTTTTTTTTTTTTTTTTTTAGTTTTTCATTTTTTTTTTCAAACTGACTATAAAAACGTTAGGGTCGGCGCCTATTTCGTAAGTAGGGTCGGGATACCCGAACCAAATGTATTTTTTTTTTAGGCCTTGGCATATTGGCCAGTACGGTACATGAATTACTCAAAAAATTTATAAGAGTGGAATATAGCCAATTAAAGGCTTGGATTACTTCCCTTAAAATCTATGCAATTTTAAGGGGAGGTCACTGCTTTAGGTATTTGTCATATTTTAGCAGCTGTTTAGCACCTTCCTTACAAATTATTTATACATAACCAAACAAGACCTCATTTTTTATATTATACTCACTGTTAAAATTTATTAACTGACACTACTGGTTCATTTAAATCTATGCTCTGATTTCTTTTCAGGGCATAACATATCATTTTGAAAAAAATCTGGGGGTAAAATATCTTTGACCCAAAAACTTACATGGAGCTCTGTTATGCTTATTGACAGTTTAATTTTGGGATCCCAGTGATGCACAGTAAATTCAAAATTATTGTAAGTCCCTAGCTTGATAACGTTGCTAGGGACTAGGAAAATAAACTAATATTAAATCATTTCCTAATTCGCAAGAGACTAGACAGCTTTTTCTTTTAACTATACAATTTCCCAATTTTGGCATTTTCATGACGCAAAATTTCCCAAAATGTCTAGGGTCTTTTTCCCAAAACGGACAGAAAAAGCCCTGTATACATAGTAGTCATTTCATTACTTTTCGGTTTTCAGTCATCATAATTTCCTTGAACCAGCTCAAATACAATATGTTTGATAAACTATAAAATCATTGCTTATTTCAATCACTGCCATTTCAAACTTAAGAATATTGGGTTCTAACAGCTGATAATGGTCAATTCTGAAAAATAGCCATGGATCTGTTTTAGTGTAGGGATTCATGCTTAAAGAAGGGGAAATGGGGCTTTGACTCCTTTTGAAATTGTTTCCAAAGTCATTTATATTAATTTCAAGGTACTTCATACTGTTTTTGATCCGAGCCAAAAACGATATTAATGACGTAACTTTTAAGTACTGAAATGCCCTCAATCCTGATTTTCAGACTTAATCCTGAACAGTTTATACTTCATTAACCCGGTTGAATGTCAGATTACTACATAGTTAATTTAGTTTTCCTTAATTTACTACCAACCTGTCATTATCAAATCGAGCTAAGGCTGGATCCACGGAGAGTACACCAACAAACTCAACAACATCGTTGACCTTGAACGCATCGATCTCATCATAAACCTTCACAAGACAGGCGGGCCCTTTCTCATCTGGCAGTGGGAAATTTAGGTCAGGTACCTGTGAGGAACCTGCATCTGGTAACAGAAAATTCAACAGCATTAATATCACCACCCCCACATTTATGCCGAAGTTAAATTCATCAATATATAGGGGCTAACTTATCAATACGGCATGGCCTTAGGTCTGGTACCTGGAATAAACCCACATCTGAAAAGTAAGTTTTTGGTAAGTTGGATAGCAGTGGAGAATTGAATTGCCAAGTAATTCATACCATATTTTGGAAATATATATTATCTCGTCAAAGTGTAATATTTATCCAGAACAAAAAAACAGGTACACGTATGTTAAATTAAACCGATTGTATAACTGTTTAGTGTTATCTTCATCTTCATTTTCAAACATTTATGACATGAATATGCTATAATTATGGGATTTATCATTTTGAATAAAAGCATTTCTTTAAATTTTTACTCTGATTAGCTCTCTTTCCCTTATTTACTGTTTAAAATACCCAAATACCACTTGCCTGGTCTGGTAGCGCTTGTCTGCTGTCTTTTAGCCTCCCCTCCGTCTGTTTCCATCCCAACACTGTCCCCACTCCCTGTAGCTGAACCCTGACATTGACCTACAGGGGCACTACTAGGATCAGGGGTCACCTCCATTGGGTCGTCGTCAAGGTTACGTTTGGTGCGAGTTGGTGTCTTTGATGTGGAAGGATAACATTTTGTTTTCACTTTGCTCATGTCTGAGTTTACTTATTTTCTGTTAAGGCAAACATTCAGTAGGCCTTTATACCATTCTTTGCCATAGCGGATACTCAGCTCCTTCCCCAAGGGTCAGACCCTGTTTTTTCCCAAAAAAAACGCCTCCGAAATTACCCGTAAAATATTTAAAAAATTATATAATGAGAATCTCAACATTCATAAAATAATGTTTCTGAGTGACATATTTACTCCTTTATCAATACTTTTTTTACCAAAAAAAGTATTCTGAAATTTTATCAAAAATTAAGAAAAGGTCTTATATATATACATGATTTTTTTCACAACAGGGTCAATGATATTCAGACATTTTGTTTACATATATTAGTAATCAGTAAGTCATACCTTTTCAAATAATACCAACATTACCTGGCATCCAAATTTATCATTTTTACCTATGGCTCAATAAATTTAACATTTTTACAAATGGTTCAATAAACAAAACATTTTACCAAGGTTCAATAAATAGAGCACTTTAACTAATGGCTTAATAAATTGAACATTTTTACCAATGGCTCAATGAATATAACATTTTTACCAACGGCTAAATGAATTGAACATTTTATCCAATGGCTCAATAAATTTAACATTTTAACCAACCATTCAATGAATGTAACATTTTACCAATGGCTCAATAAATTTAACATTTTAACCAACCATTCAATGAATGTAACATTTTACCAATGGCTCAATGATTTTGACTTTTTACCAATGGCTCAATGAATTTAACATTTTTACCAATGGCTTAATAAACAAACTGTATTTTAAACCTATAACTAATTTGTAATAATATTGAAAGGATATTTTCTTGACCCATTCCACCTCTCCAGGTACAGGAACACAGTAAAGCGTCATACGGTCCATTGTTACGTTGTTTTCTGAATCTACATTGATGGTTTGGTTAGCCTGTGAATGGAAAACAGAAGAAAATGTCACATAAAGAACATTAATTTCAGTATTATTTTTGTTATTTGCCAAAAAGCAGATACAAGCTTCAGGATATCTTTCTTTTCATTCTAGAACTTTGTAAATGTAAACTTTAATTTAACAAATATCTGAACAATCAACCCATTTACAGTGGTTGAAATTAGCACAATCTCGCAAGCCCTGCACTGCGAAAATTTCTTCCAGACTTGCCCAAATTCTGAATTTTATATAGATGGTCTTGTTAAAAGAATTTGGGCTTGTTCATCCAAAAGTCTAATTTCGATGACTGCATTCACAAACAAATGCAATATTAACCCGCAAACATGTATCAAAATTATACACTGCTACTTAATGTTTACTTAAGTTGGAAATAATTCATATTTTTGCACTTAGATGCAGATGGAAACAGACGAGTTAAAGTTGGCGGTGACGGGTGTTGGGGCTGAATCTATATAAGAGACCATCATTCAGATTTACCCCGCACTCAGCTATATCCTTGTATTTGCCCGAACGCATGGATGTATTCCCTGATGCTCCATCACAAACTTCATAAGAGCCCAGGTAAAACTCTGGGTCGAACATATCTTGAACCATGCATCGAAACCGTACAAGCGAGTTTGCCTTTAGGGAATGCAGACTGGTATCGTTCAAGCTGGGAATCTTTAAGAAAACATATATTTTGACAATAGTACATTCATGCATTGGAGATTATGATGTAATAGTAATACTTATAATATCTTGGATTTACTGGTAGATTTAGGTACATGTAAGCTGAGTCTTGTTGATTTCTCATCTTCCAAGTTCATTCAATCACATTGAACAATTCCAAACGCAAGAAACACCAAAACATCAAGTGAACAACCACCAACTCACATATTAACCTCTATATCAAAGTTCCAGTTGATTGTTTGCAATTGTTTCCAGACTATGAAATCAGAGATTTCCAAATTTTAAGTAAATATTACACTAACAAGTGAATATATTGAACATTTCTTACCCATGTTATAGAGTTTTTGGTTTTAAGCTTCTCAGCAAAGTAGTCACGTACTCCAGAGCTGTCCAAAGACTTCTGTTTGTCTGGATAAAAATCAAAAATGACTTATATACAATAGCAAATTTATTCTGTTATATTTATATATATAAATGGGCCTTTTTACCCTTCTTTGCTGTTGCCCGGGCACTTCCACATGATGACAATAATGAGCGATTAGGGATACTTTTTTTTATTATTTTGACATTTCATGTGTATCCCTGTAACGAGTCTGCCATAGTAAAAAATCGTCAAAAGACACGTTGACGGCCATTTGGATGGACTAGGGCAAATCCCTAATAAAAAGCAATCTATTTTTTAACAAAGCAAAAACAGAACAGAACAATTTTTATTTTAACTCAACAAAGAAAAAATATAAAAAATCAAATTGTAAGAATTTAGGTTTTCTTCCTTTTCTTATGCATTCTGTTAATCGCCAATTTCTATGATTTAATTGAACCTTTTAAATGTAATGCACCAGTCAATTGGTCTAGGGGTATACAGGGGATAGCTAGGGAAATGGGCCATTTTTTTAATTTTCCACTTGGCCCTGCAGTGCAGAGTAAATGCGGTCCTTTTTTTTCGCAACGAAAATAGCGGGGAATGGGCCGTGGCTTTGATCCGGGAAATATCTGATTTTTTTACGAGATTTAGGTTTTATTTCTGTGTTTTAGCCAAGCTTTTTCTGGACTTTGAGATCAAATCATATGTTTTAAATATGCAAATTAAAATAGTCATAACCCAGGATGTCCCCAGGGTGCAGGGGGATTTGGCAGGCTTGACCGCAAGTCAAATTCCCTGCTATTCCCTGGACCTTGCGGGGCAGGGAAAGTTGAAAAATTGGAAAAAACCTGAAAAAAAATGCAAGGGGCTGTAGCCGGTAGGTCCAGGGCAAAGCTAGGGCCAGTAGGGGTCAAGGGGCCCTGAGTTCCGGACGCCCCCAGGAAGTACAGTACCCGAGATTTAAGGAAATGCCTTTCCTTAGAAAAAGCTGACTTTGATATAAGAATTGAGCCTGTCCTAAATTTTTGTAAAGTAAAACTAGATAATATGGTTAAGACATAACATGCAACTGAAAGTTTCATTCTTCAAGACATATCGCGAATTTGTATGACAAATACATCGAAACCGTAGCATACACTCGTTTCAATAAAAAATCAAGCTAATAGATACCAAATATATTTTGAATGGCTCCTAATGGGTTGTTTATCCAGTCTTCTATGCTAGGCATACTTGCTTGAAGTTGGAAAAATGATCAAAACACGTTAGGAAATATGGCGGGAGTTTTATGGGTTAATGACGACCACTTTATTTCATCGCTATAGGTGAGGTTACAATACACTAATAATTTATATGCTAATCACGCAACTGGATCAGAGCGATATGGATTGTTTTTAAATCAAATAGTTGTCGACGTTTCCCGATCGGCAAAATATATCGGACAAATCCAGAATGATAGGTTTTTTCAGCTCGGATAATTTCTATATCATTTTCTTATGCGATCTTTTCCTCTTTAAAATGGAGTAAGAAGGGGAAGTTCTAAGGGAAGGATAGAAGAGGAGAAGGGGTAGAAGAGGGGGGGGGGGGGGGTAGAAGAGGGAGGGTAGAAGAGGAGAAGGGAGAGGAATAATGGGATAGAAGAGAGGGGTAGAGGTGGAGAAGAGGTGGTAGAAGAAGGGGGTGGTAGAAAAGGAGAAGAGGGGGGTAAAAGAGGGGGAGAAGAAGGGGTAGAAGTGGAGAAGAGGGGGATAGGAGAGGAGAAATGGGGGTAGAAGTATAGAAGAAGGAAAGACATAGGTTGGAGGAAAATATGTTAGAACAGGGAAGAAGGGGTGATAGAAAGAGGCAAACAGGAGAAGGGAGTTAAAGAAAAGAAGAGTTAAGAGGTAGGGTGAGGAGGAAAAGAGACAATTAAGAGGAGTGGAGAAAAGAATGAAAAGGGTGTAGAATAGGTAAGGAGAAGAGGACATGGAATTAAACACCATTATTGCTAGTACAGGTAGTAATAAAGAAAGACGATTGGGTAGTTTTCGTAACATGCGCGACCACATACACATGTACGATGGTGACTCTGAGAGTCAATGGAAAGAGAGAAGAGAAGACAGATCTCGTACCATGCACGTCCACACGTACGAGTGGTGGCTCTCACTCCGAGAGCCAGGCTCGAAAACCAGCACCGCTAGTTCCCGTACAAATTCATCCAAGATTTGAAATCTCGGGAGATTTTGTTCTGTAACAAAATTTGGACGTTTAAATGGTAGATTTCTTTATCCATTTCCGTGACAATAGGTTTTTTAGAAATGTTCACAGTGGTTCACAGAAAACCTACACGTTATAAAATCATATTTCTAGAGCTTTATTCTGGAGCGATAATTCTTCAAAATTGAGGGGTTTGTCCTATTTTAGAGATTTTGTAATATTTGTATGCCTTCCGGTTTATTCTTTAGTCTATTTATATTATTAATATAATTCTAAATATAAATGTATTATTTATCATAACAATGCTGAACTGTAGCGCGTTTGGCCGTAACAATAAAAGGTGTGAAAAATGGCCATGAATGAAAATAGCGTTGAAACTGAAGTTTCATATATTGGTACAGTACATGTAAAACTGATGTAAATTAAGTATAGCAAGAATGCTGGCTTTTGTACTACAACGTCACAAAATATGTATTGAACCGACGACATGATTGTGCGGTTGTTATGTGTTTGTACAATAATTAATAATTGTCTATTTGGGACGAACAAATGTTCAACATTGAAACTAAACATTGACAAATGATATTATTACATGTCTGTTGTAACGATATGTTACCATGACAAAATAAAAATTGAATGTGTGTGTGCGTGCGTGTGCGTGTGCGTGTGACATTGTTTAGTTCGCTTCGCTTCCATTGATAGTGAGCCTTAAGGTAAACATAATAAATTATAGGACGCAGAATTAAAAAAAAATCATAATTTAACACATGCATTGCCATTGGAAAATAGGTAAAACGCGAGAATTGCCTTGAATCGCATGGTAGATTTGTCTCATTGCTAAAGTAATCGGGGGCCGGGCGGGGTTAAGACGCCGTGGCGCTGCTGACAAGCCGATCGGGACCTGGCCGATGTCGCGACGGTTGCAATAGGTTCGGATTCCACACAAGGGGACTTGTTGGACATGCGCATTGCCTACTGCCTCATGGTGAACAATATATTAGGGAGCATGTACTTCATAGAGCAGGAGCTACGGTCATGTAACCCAAGTTTGAACAGGCGGTGACCGTATAAGAGGGTCATCAAGATGTTATCAGAACAGAACAATACAGTTATCAATATTGTTGCAGTCTTACCAGCCCTTTCGAATCTTTCTGTGAAATAGCTAAATGATAACATGTATAAATTTTTATAACAGGTATTTTAGGATCTATTCAATATGTTGATCTAGGCCAGTTACTTTTATATTAGTGGGTAGTAGTAACTCTGGAAGCCTGTGTTTGCCCATACCGATGACCTCGTGAAAGTTGCCCATACAGATAACTTCGTGAAAGATGTCCATACAGATGACTTCGTGAAAGTTGCCCATACAGATAACTTCGTAAAAGTTGCCCATACAGATGACTTCGTAAAAGCTGTCCATACAGATGACTTCGTGAAAGTTGCCCATACAGATGACTTCGTGAAAGTTGCCCATACAGATGATTTCGTGGAAGTTGTCAATACACATTACTTCGTGAAAGCTGCCCATACAGATGACTTCGTGAATGTTACCCATACAGTTAACTTTGTGAAAGCTGCCCATACAGATGACTCAGTGAAAGCTGCCCATACAGATGACTTCGTGAAAGTTGCTCATACAGATGCCTTCGTGAAAGCTGCCAATACAGATGACTTCGTGAAAGGTACCCATACAGATGACTTTGTGAAAGCTGCCCATACAGATAACTTCGTGAAAGTTGCCCATACAATACGTGAACTATGAAAAAAGCATATGAAAATAAAATGCATTCAACGGACAAAATCCTGAATATATTCATAGAATTTTCAATGCGAACAAATAACATTTAACATTTAAATCCTGCTCACTTCTCGTACTCGGCTTTTAACCTCTCGCTTTTTTGTCTGGAATTGCACAATTAGGCTCACGTGTTGATCCTATTATTATTTTATTTTACTTTCCATACTGAAAAAAACCCTCCTCAAATAAGTTAAAAAATACTGGTCCAGACTTATTATTTTGGGGGAAATGTATAAATGTCTGATAACATGATAATTGGTTGTTTCAGTGTAAGATCGTAATATATTTCACCGAGTGAGCACCAAAAATTGTATTTCACGAACGGCGTAGCTACGAGCAAAATATTCACTTTTGGGGTTCACAATTTTTTGAAATTGAGCTGTTCGACGTTTCAATCAAAAGTACATATTAACAAGAAGTCTTAGCAATAAAATAAAATATTTCAAAATGTTGCGAGCAATTTTCGACGAATCGTCATACCAGATCCATTAGTCCTTTATCGAGACCCCTTTTCTACGAACATCCAACCTGTCATCAAAAAATATCATGCACAGTTATAGTTTGTCAGAATATACGCAAAGACATCTAGTCTAATTTTAAAATAAACGTCTTGTCTGAATTACATTACCACATTTCATAGTGATTATTTAAAGCTGCACTCTCACAAATTGAACGACATAACTTTTGCGAAAAAGCATGGAAACCAGTTATATAAGACAAAAAAAAATAAGATCGCAGATTTTTATATTGCAGTTCAAAAATTGATGTTTTATGCATTTTTCTTAAACCGTAGGTTTAAGCCATAAAACATTAATTTTCGAACGGAAATATTAAATTCTACGATCTGATTTTTTTGTCAGCAATTTTATCATTGGTTTGCAGATATTTACGCAAAAAATTGTCTTTTCCAAGACAAAAAAGTGGTAAAAATGGTATATCTGTGAGAGTGCAGCTTTAAGAATCTCTTAGTAGTTGTTAAAAGTTTATAGTAGCTCTTAGTATTATTAGTGGCTATAAGCAGGACTAAATGGCAACGAATACACGGAGACCAGTCTTGCGTGAAAGGTTTGTTTTAAAGTCATGGATTGATATTATTGAAAAGATCACAGGACAGCAGGGGTGGAGCTTGAGTTGGGAAAATGGTAAGAATAATAATAATAGTTTATTCAAAGATAATTATAGTTTATTCCAAAATACATATCCTGTGAGACAGTGCTATTTTTCCACAGATACTTAACTCCTTCGGCTTCAATTTCTATACGGTGAAAAGCCAGTTGAATGTGGTATAACACCAGGGGGTGCGCCTCTCTTCTGTAAAACGATGTTGAAGTCCAGATAAAAAATAAAAAAAAAATAAAAAAATAAGGGCTATTATTGTTATAATAATAAAATCAGAGTTATTGTCATTTCGCACTGCACTCCTTCTCAGCAGTTAACTATGCTGCGGGCCAATAATATATATCTGTGTATGAGGTTTGAAGTTCAAACCTCAACTACTGCTGTTATGCTCCGGACCATAACGTACTATATATCTGTGTATGAGGTTTGAAGTCCAAACCTCAACTACTGCTGTTATGCTCCGGACCAATAATATATATCTGTATTTATACCTCACATAAATGTGTCCCTCCTTTGTATATATAAACTTGATCGGTCCGTATATCACTGTATTTCGAGGAAAATCCAATTTAATGACGTCAGCGGTCCATATTATATTTTGGCCGGTCCGGACCTCGCCAAAAATGTAATATGCACCGCTGACGTCATACAATTGGTAAGTGCGGCTTGCTATTTTCACAACGGCGAAAACTTGTCGCAAGTAAACATTATTAGCTTTGTTCAATAACACACATTTAAATCGCTTTAAAAATATTGAATGGTAATGAAAAATGTTCGGTATAATATAAGAAATATAACACACCACTTCGGGCCATATGGCATTATAAGGACCGGTCAGTCAGCCCCCGAAGGTGAATGGACCGAGGCGTTATACACTTTTGGTGGCTGACTGGCCGGTCTTTATAATGTCATATGACCCTCAGTGGTGTGTTATATTCCTTAAGTATGAGGTTTGAAGTTCAAACCTCAACTACTGTTATTCTCCTAACAAATATTAAGTATAAAAATAACAAAAGAAAATAACTATTTGAAAAACTGATCGAACAAAAAGATATTGTTCAAGTTACACTCTTATTCAAAATCAATATATACACATGTATAACAAACATCAATTTTGACTGATAAACCTTGAACAACTTACTAAATAATGCATTTTTGGAACATATTAATTACTGATAACAAGGTTATAACCGTGTATTTAATAGCAGAAACTGCAAAAATATTAAATGATTGGTGAGTGCTTAAAGATTTACTGTGGTCTACTTTCGTCTCATGAGGTAGAAATACCGTGATTTATGCTCATTTCTTTCAAATTTAACTCGACATTCTTCATAAGAACCATTGTTTTCGACATTTATTTATCCTTTTTAGCATTATCCTACATCGTGCATCTTTAAAGTTGCACTTTTACTCCCAAATAAGATTTTCCACAATTAATAGTATTGTTTCAATAATCCAAAAAGGATGAATAAATGTCGAAAACAATGGTAATTATGAAAGATACCGAGTTGAATTTGAAAGAAATGAGCATAAAAGACGGTATTTTACCATATGAAACTATAGTAGACCACAGTGAATCTTTTAGAATTCACCAATCATTTAATATGTCTGCGTGTTCTGCTGTTAAATACAATCTTGTTATCAGTAACTAATATTTTCCATAAATGCATTATTCAGTAAGTAGTGAAAGGTGTATCAGTCAAAATTTATATTTGTTATACATTTGTATGTATTGATTTGAATAAGAGTGTCACTTTAAGTTTCATAAATGAAATAAAGACACTTTGAAAATTCATATTCTGTAGTTGATAAAGCGTCTGGACAGTCAACTGAATACAATTAATAATACACCTTTTTACACATACAAGAGATTAATTTCATTTAATTCGCAATGTATAATTGATATAACAAAAGTATTCTATAGCATGACATATATTCTAATAAATATGATCAAGTTCACTCACAAATTATAGTCATATTAGACAATCGTCTAAAATCAAATTGTCAAATTGTATTTAAATATAAAGAAAACTTTCTTGCAAGCATAACGCACAAACATAGTGTCCATCAAACGTGTGTAAATTAGCTATTCTGTCTTGAGCGGAATGATCAGTTTGACCAAAACACGATTTCCTAGTGCAAACTTTAATATCGCCAACTAGCGGTCGATACTTTTAACCAAAGAATTTAATTTTCATTTTAGTCGTAAACTCAAACAAAGACAATTACATACCTTCACAGTTAAGACGCCGTCTTCATTATTAAGATAATACCGATATTATCTTCATGGCAGTTGAATCAGATCGAAATAAGCATATCTGTGGTCTGCGAATGGTGGACAGTCAAAAGCAAAAATCTCCCAAGTTATGCCTCAGATATTAATGAATAATGATTTCGTCGGCTTCAATACGTTTCCTGAACTGTAAATGAAGAGTAAGGTCAATTTGGGCACCAAGTGTTTACCCATCGTAATCTACAACATGTTCTTATTGACCACCGAGCTGACAATTCATTGGAAACTCAACACATTCATGACCGAGTTCTGACCACGCTAAAAAGTTTAGAACCAAGCGTAGTGTTATTAAAGCGTGCAAAACGCGTTTTAAAATGAAACCTGTAAAAATAAGTACAAGACAATTTTAAAACACTTTATTTGACGCGACCCGATGTCCGCGTGTATATATATAGACAAGGCTTAAGGATTTTTCTTTTAGATTTTTTTTAAGAAAAGCGAATACTTATCAATAACACATTCAGGGGCTTAGCCAGCGTTACGCACATACGCATGTGCGTAACATCAACTTGAAAAATGAAAAAAAATATATGGCCAAAAATGTTATCAAAGTCGATGGCTAAGCTAGCTATTGATATCAGAATAAACGGAAGATCAGCTATAGTAAGCATTGTTTCTCTGTGATAGATACGGCTTATTGAGCCTAAATTAATTACATCGTAACTACAAAGACGACGGCCTCGAACCTATAAATCCCTCCAAATACACATCAGTGCTCAAATTGTTAGTTCCATTTTCCTCTATTTCCCTGGGGTGTCCCCCACCCCCTGAATCCCCCCATGGCTACAGAGATATTCCCTTACCACACCCTCCCCTTTCGTGCGTAACATTCATTTAAGCCTGGCTACGCCCCTGACATTTCTTTCAACTTGTCTTAATCTGTGTTGTAAAGGAACCCTTTTTATGTCCGTTAATAGTTAAACAATCGATATAACATGTTGTTGTAAAAAATGTTAACTTGCCGGCTATAACAATAGCTGACAAACTCAAACGCTGCCTTTTTATTTAGACTGTTCGCTGGTCAGACGCAGTGGTTATTTCCCTTTGTCAATGGAAAGTATTGCCCTTGAAAAATCGGTACATATCCACGCGCTAACCTGTCGGAAATTGTAACTATAATAAACACAGGCTACAAGTCTGTGATTTATATGGCGACGGAAGACATTCTTTACGCGTATGGACTATTTTCCGTACATCTCCTAAAATTGTACCGCAGACATTAACAGTGAAATGACTAATTGGTCGCCATCCTGGTGGTGGAGGATACATGTTTCCTTTAATCTTGAAAGTTTTTCTGACAGCATGGCCCTCTCTTGTTGTAATATGTTGCATACAAATTCATGCCATCCCTGCATATTTCTGTCACTTATTAGAATGTTTTAACTTATGTTTACTCTTATTGGAATAATGATAAAAACATGTATATTCACACCTAAACTCATTCAGCAGCTTTGATGATGTCTGCATCAAAATTCGCATCGTCTCGTTTGGGGGTTATTTCAACTTTTTGACATTTGAATTTCTCATGTAACTTTAAATAGCGACAAATGACTATCATTTTTTAACAATTATTCACCACACAAACAGCTTTTAGACCACACTCACTCTAATCCAACCAATCGGCATTCGCTATTTCATTGCTCCATTTCTCATATACACGTTTTAAAATCAGAAATATATACAACTCCTAAAACACACGATTCTTCGAGGCAAAATGGATCACATTTGATGAACAGTTAAGCATGAAACTGTATTGATAGGACATGAAAAATAATATGTAATTTATCAGGCACCTATTTTTAAAACGTCTTTCATGGTTTTATAATAAATATACTTTAAAAGCAAGTTTTGGTTGTAGGTGTCTAATTCGTCTCAATGAAACCTTAACACCGTAAACAGCGGGCATATAAGATAAAGAACAATGAAAAAACGATCCAGGGCCAGTTGCTAGTTGTTTATATTGATCGTGGTGAATTCCGTCTAAAAGTGTAATATGAGAAGTATAATGACGAAAGTATAGTTTTCTAAACCTTTACTCAAGTCGTTTACGACAAAACTTTAACCCCCACCTGGTAAGGGTCGGGGCATTGGTGTTTGTGTATTGCGGTGTATCTTATAATGTATAAATACTAAGTAAACTTTATCCCCCCAAAGACCCCCCTCCCACTATGCCAACCACTGTGCCATATTTACGAAAAACAGTGACTTGTGCATGCTGCTGTTCTCATTTTAGATTGTTTTTTCTTATTTCTATTAGCAGACAGTAGCGTTAGTAAGTAGTTCAATGGCGATAATTAAACATCAAACAACAGTTAATAATACTTAAAAACATTACATCTTTTCCCACAAGTTACAATTCAAACTTTAAGTGCTATTTTTGTATAGCCATACCAAATCACTTTTGTTGGTTTGCTTTATTCAATCATCTGAAAATCTTTGAAAGCGTTATTGGGATAATAACTTCAAAACATGAACCCTTTTGATGTTAAAGAAAAATTACAGATACTGTTCATGTCTATCTCTATATCAATTACATTAATGCACAAAATAATATTCAATTTAGTTTTTCGACGACCCGTTTAAAAAACATCCGTCCTTGGACTCTTAACGGAATTCCGATATGGCAATTCCTTGCAATGTGTACGGTAAACATTAATTCGTGATTGAGCCAAACCAAAACACGCATTGTCTGAGGTATGCAAAGTTAAATGGTATTTGGATTGTATGAGTCTTTCGATTAAAGAACACAAGAACCAAACCTCCTCGCTTTAGTTTACGTGGTCTAAGTCGGATAGACACCTCGTGGACGTATCTATGACATATATACCCGAGCGTACAAAGCCTTGAAACGCGAATATGATTTGCAAATAATGGTATTTGATTTCATCTTGTTCCATTTATCTTCATTCTTTTTTGAGCTAAACACACTTTAGGGCTTAAAGTCTCTTTTTCTGGAAATCATTCATCAATTATATCAATTATATTCACAAATGAAATGCAAAGCCCTTTGAATGAAGGATTAGTAAGGATAACGATACAAGTATAAACAAATATATCCTACTTCGGCTATAACATTTATTTAATAAAATAAAATCAACTGCTTTTAAGGGATTATGTTTTAAATTTTAGATTGCTATAATGAATAATGTGGCGCCAAAGTAAACTAATATTAATACTGGAACCCAAAATGCAGAAACACATAATATTTGAATTGAATTTGTGCTTTCATCGTGTTTGTACCCTCCCCTTCCCATTGAAAAATGATAAAGTGAAAAACATAATATTTTTTTGTGTGTGAAATTTTGTGTAAAATGTTTTGCTGTGAGTCTTTCGTAGATTGTATATAGGTTTGTGAGTAAATTCGTGTTTAACTGACCATTCCGAGGCGGTAGTACTATTGTCTAATATTTATATCGATCTATTTTAATGCGTATGTGATCTGTTTGTGGTGTTTGTACGATTGTGTATCCCCTTAAGTGGCATATAGGCCCTTACCATGTGGCTTTAAACAGGGTTTATATTTAAATGGTTGACTACAGGGCTTGTCCCTGTAGCTTTCAGTGTAGTTTTGCATTCATTTTATTTAAATATATTCACAGTGAATGTATGGCTCTAGTTTCGTTTATATTAATGACGGAATAATTCATTTTTGTGCATCCACTTCGTAGAATTAAAGTTCATTAGGTTTTAAAGGTAAACAAAATAAAAACAGAGCAAGGGTTTGAGCTGAATATGTCATTTAATATTCAAATGACTGATGAAAATATACACAACATATATATGTTGAAATATAGTTTGCATTACAAAAAATCATTTTGAAACTAAGTTGAGTGGATAATTGAAGGAAAGCTGTGCTAATGAATGATGTCTGTGAATGTTGCATTATGACAAGGAGGAGTCAATATTTGAGCATTGCTCCGGCTGTATCCATTCTTCTGGTTAGTGTAGAGAAATTCCTAATGCAGTGAAAACTACAGGGAGCTTGTTTAATTGCAAAAGATCTAAAAGGCAAAGACAAACACATTATAATTATGTTGATAATGCTTTTTGTGGGGGTTTTGCAGTATTAATTTATATATCCCTATATTTTTCACTGCCTTGAGACGCCCAGGTTAAATTTTATGAACACACATTTGGGTTATACCAGTTTCAAGGCCGCATCCAGGAAATGCAGCATCATAGAGGAGCAACATGGGATGTGCGCCCATTCACCCGGAACCAAAATATATCGGTTCTTAACGTGGAATGTTGGGGTCGTGGTGCTCTCAAAAGAACATTATATGTAGTTTAACAAAATATATTGTTTTCGACCATTCAGGCATTAAATGTTTATGTTGATAGTTTCAGGGTAGACCCGAACTGAGTTAGTCCCCCTCTCCCCTTTCAAAAATAATCACGTATGGAATTATTAAAAGTATAAAAAACGAAAACAAAATTATTTCAAATAGTAAAGGGCCACGGTTCATGACCGTTTTAAATAATATTCAGAAAAAGTCGATAGCCCATTACAATGATGCATTTATGTTGTCTTGGTAGACTTGGTCTTAAAATAGATTAGTGCTTGTTAATATGGATTTATCAATATAACCATTTTAAAAGACAATGTGCAGCCATTGATAAACTTTAAATTAATAAATGCATATTAACGAACATTAATCGACTTAGGTTTTGATTTTTTGCATCTGTTTTAAACGTTCCGTGATTGCCCGTTAAAGGGGCTTTACTCGGTATGATGAAATAGCGAAAAAATTGAAAATTGTCGAAAACTGACATAAACTTGGTATCAATGTGTACAATGCATTGACTGAAGTACCACATAGTTTACAATTAATTTATTTTTCGCAGGTTTTTCGTATTTTTTTCATTAAAAAGATTACTAGGTATGTCTACCTAGTAGAATTCATTCCTTATGCGTGATTGGCTAGTCGATGTTATCACGTGATATTACCAAAGTTAGGTATATAGCTTAAATATTCCATCCATATAGTAAGCATTCGTAGTACAGTGGATACTGCACTTAACTGCAATTTAGGCGACACCGGTTCGAACCTGGCCTCCGACTCGATCTTTGTTTTTACATTTTGGTATTTTTTTACAATTATGTTATCAAAGAGTAAAACATTTTATTAAATAATTGTCCTGAGATTCGTGAAAGAAAAAAAACTTTTTATTGTGCCAATCTGGTGTACAGTCCCTTTAAAAGTCTATAGCAACTGCCTGACTGAAGAATAACAAAAATAAATGTGTGGCAAATTTAAAAACAAAAATGAACAAAAAGCTCATGACAACGTAACAAATACCAGAGGAAAATATAGTTTTCGACATAATCTGCAACATCAATGTTGAGGAACAGATTACCATATATATCTCATAATCGCAAGTTCACAAGCAAGAGACAGTATTTTTGCATCAAAACACGCTTTATCACAAAACGATACAACACATGTTGAAAGGAAATGAATGAAATAATCATAAAAATCTACATGCATTTTCAAGAATGTTATTCATCAAATACTTTGTTAAAGTTAACAACATTGTTAACGTAGTCTTTGTTATATTTCAAACCATTACTGCTCTTGGATACACTGGTAATTTACCATTTATTAAACGAATTGAGGCAACTATTTCAGCTGTTTTTGTTTAAATTAAATTATCTGAGCACATCATCAAATATTTCACGTCTAAATGTTAACAACGATGTCGTTAATCACGTTGTTAACTTTAACAAAGTTCTGAACAATCGGCACAATATTCTATATCATAACACGATAATTAAAAACGCAACATATTATCCCGATTCCAACACTACATGTATCACGCGTTTTATTTGTTCTTGTCCTAGTCATTGCTAAATACCAGTTTTATTTTGTTCAATACATGTCAATGTAACAGTTATGTACATTTTTCCAAGAAACAATAAAAATACACAACAATAAAACCCAGCCATATTGAACCAGTCAACAAGCAGAACAAGGTTTTATAGTTAAACATGTTACAAAGTTCACTGTTTGCACCATAGGCAATGTGATTTCATACAAAGAAATGATAATTTTATACTAAGTATCCATGGTCTTCAGAAAATGTCTAACCATGCTCGCCCGCGTTTAGATTCGGTCACAGAAACTGATAACGCCATATTACCCTCTTGTGTCACATGTACCTATTACAGCTTGCTTGTCGCGGTTCTGATTTCCAGCGAAGGATATAAGACCTAAATGTTTAACATATTGTCATTTCCAGGGGCGGTTCAAGGTATTGACGTTAGAGGGGGCGTAACTTTAGGGCGCATTATGACATGTGCCCCTCCCTCAAAAGCTACATTGATATGTTTTAATGTTTACAAGGGTGTAATGTCAGTGCAATATTACATTTTCCAACGACAAAATAGTTTTTCTTTGAGAAATCGTCTAAATTCCGAGTTGAATAAGCCAATAATGTAAGGATTAATAGTGCTGTTGAGCATGTACGTCCTTATAATCATTCGCATCCATAACGGCATCTCGGACTCACTTTCTTCTGTGAGTAATCGTATGGTCAACACAGGCACCAAGCTGATCACAGAAGCCGCAGTTATAACGAAAATCATCAGCGTGATTTTCCTTTGAATTGCTCTTCTTGCTTTGATCTTGTCTGACGATAAAGTGGATGGTTGGGCATGGTCTTGTATGTTCATTTTCCCATCTGAAATCGTTTCTGAAGTCTTGCGGTCCTGTAAGTTGGTAGGTTCGTTGCTTTTTATATCTGTATGATGACGGAGAGGAGCTGAAAGGGGTATCCCGCCATTTCGGTTTTCTTTTTCTATTTTGTATCTTTCAATTTGTTTCGTCTGGTCAGGTTTTCTCTTCATGATCAGCTTATAGGCAATGGCACCGTATAAAACGCCCAATATAATAATAGTCAAAATAACTAGAAAAAAACTGAACGAAATGAAAACTATTTGAATAAGTTGCATCACTTCTTCTTCAAAGTAGAAACAACTATAACCTGTTATAGTGACATTGTTTGGCATTGATATTGGAATCGGGACTGCTCCGCCGATGGCAAATTCTCGAATAGCCAAGACAAACGAAAAGATAACTGTTCCTATGATTGCCATTTTCGCTGCTTTCATAGAAAATCGTTTCGAGGACAGTGCCATTACAATGCAAAAGAATCTATCAATAGCAATTGGTATCAACAAAAACAGAGAGTTTGAAGGAAACACATGGGTGAACAATAGCTGGAATTTGCACAGAATATTGTTATGGTATGTATAGGTATTTGCCACATCGTAAATTGTTCCCGTTGCAAGGAAGGTTGAAGCCAGTAGGTCATTAAAAAGAAGGGCAATCAAGCAGATATTCGAAACAGATTGTTTTCCTTGTTTCAAATAAAATGTTAGAACTAGAAAATTTCCAACAATGCCCAGAAAACAGACAGCGGCAATAAATATGACTTCTGGAATTAATTCTTCCAATTTCCTCTGATTGTATGCATTCAACATCTCCTTGTGGGAGTCAATCATTTTTTTCTCCCTAAAACGGAAAACAAATGGCTATTTATGTAAGTAATGGTTTTACATCTTTTACTTGGCAATAAACTAAAAATATGAGAAATGTTAATAACTGTGCTAATATTAACAATTACATGCTATCTAATGCTTATCATGATGAACATAATGATGATGATAACAAAAAAATGTGAGGTAGTAATAAAAGATGAACTAAAATTGCAATAGTTTTAACAATACCTGTACTATTTCGTTATATATATATCCGTCCTTTATTATTCTTGTCTTTTCCGTTACTGCGGCGTTGTTATAGAACATCCAGTTTATAAAGCACTGCAGATAACCAATTATAAATCCATGACGTAAGTAGCATCAGATGCGGTCTGACTTTCGTTTGTCAATAACACATCCATAAAAAGATCATCCAATGGCTATGTTTTGATTTTACATAGAAGGTGTGGCTTAACGGCCTCCGATGAAAGGTAAAGTTTTTCATATTCGTTCAAATTTTAAAAGTTGTGCCGAATCTAGTGCCTAGTCAGGGGCGTAGCTAGCCCTCTTTGCATGTTGTTTCGTAATTGTGCTAGGGGTCCGGGGGCATGATACTTCGAAATTTGTTGAAAACCATGGTGCAATCTGGTGCATTCTGGGCGTTCTGAGGTGCTTAATTTATTACTGGAAAATGGACAGTTTTAGGATAATGTACTCAAGTAAGCATACTGCAACATTGGCTGATATTTTTGTGTCAGAATTATGTGGATTAAGCCGCGAACTCGCGTAAAGGCAGCTACGCGCCTGCATTATTGGCAATACACTGGGTAGTCAACCCAGGCATCGGAGGTTCAGTCATTCGCCTCATCAATAAAGTACGAATCGTCTTTACGGAGGGACTTTAAACAAGGATTCCGTGTGATATGCTTTACACTGACCGACGTTAATAGACCATCGTAGCTCTATTAAGGTTACTTTCTTTTCCTCTCCCGTCGATGAGGAATGAAGGGCTGCCTCTGATCTCAGTGCAATGGATTGCTGTCTAGTTTACGTGCTAGACCAAATACATAGCAGTGGATACTGCGTCTGTAGAGGGACCAGCAGACCATAACAATAAATGATAATGGTTTAACTTTTTTATGCCTTACATCTACTTTACACTTAGATCGTTACTCTTTTATGAAAGTACTTTAAATCCTTTTATTATATTGTTTTATCTCTCCAAACACTTTTAAATTGATTTCTGTGGAACCGATAAAACAGTTATTAAAACATTTTAATCCTTATTGAAATTATCTGATGATTGATTAGAACTAACTTATCGGTTTTGCCAATCTTTTGTATTCATTTTTTTTAGCCTGAAGTGAAAACACTTTATATTTGATATTATGCGATCCATTGTTAATGCTATTCATAATTTCGTATTTTCATCTTATTGAAAAGCCATTATAGATTCATCACTCAAGATGAAATGATATAAATTATTTATGAAAAATGAGATTGAAGTATAATGACCTAAACACAATCAATCTAATGAGGCAAATGAATGGATTCATCATCTTGAAAAATATGATTATTTATAACTGTGTGTGAGATTGTGCTTGTATGCGTGATTACGTATGTGTGTGTGTGCGTGCGCGCTTGGGCGTGTGTATGTGTGTTTGTTCATGCGTGCGTGTTGGTGTATGTGTGGATGATTGCGTGCCGGCGTGCGTGTATGCATACGTGCGTGTGAGTTTGTGTGTATGTGTAGGTTGGTGGGTACGGGCGGGCGTGCGTGGATACGATTACGATTTTTTTTGTATTACAAACAAAGAAAAATTGTTAATTTTTAGTAGTATAAATTTATTTAATAATAATTTGGACGCCCCCTCCCCCCTACTGTTCTCAACTGCGAATCACTTTGTAAAATTGAAAACATTTTATTATTTCAGAGCCATGTAATATATGTATTGTTTATTTATCCTCATTTGCCATGTATAATGCATGGTATGAGTTCTTATACGGTATTTGATCTGAATTTTTAATCGTAATAATGTCAACATAAATCCTCGCCAACAGCAGCAGTCACAATAATCAAGTCACTGGCAACGACAGCAAGTGAACAAACTATAAAATCACAAAGGCATGACCGTTTTTTACTAATACGCGTATATTTGACGTTTATGTTTAAAGTTTTGGCTACTGAGCTTGTTTCTGTATTTTTACATATAGATATTCTTAGTAATAAAAGTCGGGTTTTGTTTGCGTGCATCATTTCAGAATTATAGCAAGACAATACGAGTGTTTGTTACAAAGTATTCAATGTAACGTGACATCTTAAATATCTACAAGTGTCAATATTGTTCGTTAAAAATCGATAAGTTCTTTACATCTCAAAAGCTACAAGATAAGATCATATAAAAGAAAATGCAAATTTTATAACTTTGTCAGATTGTAATCAAACTTGGTTAGTTTTGTCGGAATAATTTCTGATAAAATTCAATTACGAACAGATGAAATCTATTCAAAAAGTAGCCCGCTCGGATGAACTACAACAAAAGCTTACATGAACTACGACATGTACAGTTTCACAGTTTTATTTTACCTTCAACACATAATACAAAGACGTGTTTTGACGTCATCAACATGCATAATACAGAATGTTGTATATTAACTTGTAATATATATATATATATACTTGTATATATACTATATATATATATATATATATATATATATATATATATATATATATATATATATATATATATATATATATATTGTATTGTATATTGTATATATACTTGTATATATATATATATATATATACTTGTATATATATTACAAGTTAATATATATATATATTAACCAGGCTGTATGGGTTAGTAATGTAGTACTAAGTAGGTAAAAATATATAATTAGTTTGAGTACATAAACAGATAGAACTATTTATAAGGACAGTGGATGGTATAATTAGTAAACAGATAGAACTATTTAGAAGGACAGTTGATGGTATAATTAGTAAACAGATAGAATCATTTATAAGGACAGTTGATGGTATAATTAGTAAACAGATAGAACTATTTATAAGGACGGTTGATGGTATAATTAGTAAACAGATAGAACTATTTATAAGGACGGTTGATGGTATAATTAGTAAACAGATAGAACTATTTATAAGGACAGTGGATGGTATAATTAGTAAACAGATAGAACTATTTATAAGGACAGTGGATGGTATAATTAGTAAACAGATAGAACTATTTATAAGGACAGTGGATGGTATAATTAGTAAACAGATAGAACTATTTATAAGGACAGTGGATGGTATAATTAGTAAACAGATAGAACTATTTATAAGGACAGTGGATGGTATAATTAGTAAACAGATAGAACTATTTATAAGGACAGTGGATGGTATAATTAGTAAACAGATAGAACTATTTATAAGGACAGTGGATGGTATAATTAGTAAACAGATAGAACTATTTATAAGGACAGTGGATGGTATAATTAGTAAACAGATAGAACTATTTATAAGGACAGTGGATGGTATAATTAGTAAACAGATAGAACTATTTATAAGGACAGTGGATGGTATAATTAGTAAACAGATAGAACTATTTATAAGGACAGTGGATGGTATAATAAGTAAACAGATAGAACTATTTATAAGGACAGTGGATGGTATAATTAGTAAACAGATAGAACTATTTAGAAGGACAGTGGATGGTATAATTAGTAAACAGATAGAACTATTTAGAAGGACAGTTGATGGTATAATTAGTAAACAGATAGAACTATTTAGAAGGACAGTGGATGGTATAATTAGTAAACAGATAGAACTATTTAGAAGGACAGTGGATGGTATAATTAGTAAACAGATAGAACTATTTATAAGGACAGTGGATGGTATAATTAGTAAACAGATAGAACTATTTATAAGGACAGTTGATGGTATAATTAGTAAACAGATAGAACTATTTATAAGGACAGTGGATGGTATAATTAGTAAACAGATAGAACTATTTATAAGGACAGTTGATGGTATAATTAGTAAACAGATAGAACTATTTATAAGGACAGTTGATGGTATAATTAGTAAACAGATAGAACTATTTATAAGGACAGTGGATGGTATAATTAGTAAACAGATAGAACTATTTATAAGGACAGTGGATGGTATAATTAGTAAACAGATAGAACTATTTATAAGGACAGTTGATGGTATAATTAGTAAACAGATAGAACTATTTATAAGGACAGTGGATGGTATAATTAGTAAACAGATAGAACTATTTATAAGGACAGTGGATGGTATAATAAGTAAACAGATAGAACTATTTAGAAGGACAGTGGATGGTATAATTAGTAAACAGATAGAACTATTTAGAAGGACAGTGGATGGTATAATTAGTAAACAGATCGAACTATTTATAAGGACAGTGGATGGTATAATTAGTAAACAGATAGAATTATTTATAAGGACAGTGGATGGTATAATTAGTAAACAGATATAATTATTTAGAAGGACAGTGGATGGTATAATTAGTAAACAGATAGAACTATTTATAAGGACAGTTGATGGTATAATTAGTAAACTGATAGAACTATTTATAAGGACAGTGGATGGTATAATTAGTAAACAGATAGAACTATTTATAAGGACAGTGGATGGTATAATTAGTAAACAGATAGAACTATTTATAAGGACAGTGGATGGTATAATTAGTAAACAGATAGAACTATTTATAAGGACAGTGGATGGTATAATTAGTAAACAGATAAAACTATTTATAAGGACAGTGGATGGTATAATTAGTGAAAATAAAGTAATTATAGTTAAGGGTTGCCAGATGGGTTTTTTAAAGCTTGACATATTATTTTGACAAATTTGTTCAGGCTATTCAGCTTCAAAGGATCATTTTCACACATAACAGTTTTGAAAGTAAATATATTAGTATTATTCGTGTTTACATAAGGTAGGTATCTTTTCCTATCATTAGTAAAATATTAGCACAGTAAGATAGTGGAATTCATCACCAATTTCATTTAGAGTACATAATTGACATTTTCTATCGTTTCTGTCTATACCGAGCCTCTTCCTTTTTCAATTGGTAAATGATGATTACAAAATGACGGTAAAGTTGGAAGATAGTTGGCAGTTGGTAGTTGGGGATTCGAATATTCAACTACTTACCAGTTGCCAGTTGGGGATTCGAATATTCAACTACCTGCTAGTTGCCAGTTGGGGATTCGACAAACACTGTTTTATTCACTTTTATTCGTATATTCGCCAGTCGGATATTCGACCATTTCCAGTCCATTATTCGCGAATGTTCAACTGCAAACCAGTCAGTAGTTGGGGATTCAGATGATGTCTATATGTATGCTTTTAAAGATCACATATGGGAAAATTAGTGAAGTAGTTGATTATTTGAATCCCCAACTACCAACTACCAACTACCTTCCAACTTTACCGTCATGATTACAAAGCCTAAAATTTATTAGAGACGGGACAAGGACTGTACTTTGAGAGACGATTGGCCAATTAAACGACTCAAACACTTCCGATATTCGAATATCATTATCACCATGACTATAAAACATATTGAGCACACCAAACGTTGACTGTTGATTGCTCCTTTCTTAAGCAGTAAGTTCCGTGAGAAAATAATTACAATAGAGGGATAATTTTCTACTCGATAATTAAGAAACGCGAAATTAGTTACAATTATTCTTCAGGGTGTATATGGTATATAAATTGTTTTCTGAAATATTGAAAATCATATTTTGTGAAATCTTCACCATCAAACGTTTCCTACTGCAACTTCTGTACAGAATATCACGTATCAATATGCCACTCAGGTAGGATTTTATCAAATAGTTTAGATATTTTTTATTAGTAATGTTTATAAAACTGACTTAACGTTCGGTGTTGTTCTTTTACAGATAGAAAAAAAGACTGACAGACATTTTATTAAAGTGACACTCTTAATCAAAATCAATAACATCAGTTTTGGCTGATAAACCTTTAATAATTTACTTAATAATGCACTATATGGAAAATGTTAATTACTGATAACAATATTGTAACGGTGTATATTTAAAAGCAGAAAGCGCAAAAATATTAAATGATTGGTGAATGCTAAAATATTTACTCTGGTCTATTATAGTCTTATAAGAAAAGAAATACAGTATTTTATGCGTATTTCTATCAAAATTCAACTCGGTATCCTTCATAAGAACTATTGTTTTCGACATTTTTTCATCTTTTTTTGGAATATTAAACCAAAAGAATTAATTGTGGTTAATCTTATTTGGGAGTAAGAGTGTATCTTTAAGACTAATACATCGTGAATCGTCTAAACCCATAACCAGGAAAAGGGTAAAAAAAGAATACTGGATAGTGATAGTCGCAATGTTTCAAGTTTTGATTTAGATTTGATTCTTTGTTGTTGATGATGTTGTTATTGTTGTTATTAATTGAAGACAGTATTATATAATAGTAAAGGTGTTAAAATATATGAACACTATTAGAAATATAAGGGTGTCTAATGAAACATATAAAAATCAAATCAAAATATTAAGAAGCATAGACAATTAAACCTGTGAGGCATTGAATTTCTTTTTCTCAAATTTAAAATGATCAAAATACATCAGCAAAGTTTTATTTAAAGTAACACCATATTCATAATCATTTCACACACATGTATAAAAAAACCCATAAATTTTGAGTGATTAACCTTTACGAAATAATGCATTTATGGAAACCAGTAATAACTGATAACAAGATAATAACCGTGTATTTATTTGCTGAAAACGCAAAAATATTAAATGATTGGTGAGTGCAGATTTTCTGTGATCTACTATCGTCTCGTAAGGTAGAAATACCGTGTTTTCTGCACCTTTTTTCATATTGAACTCGGAATCCTTCATAAGAACATTTTTTTTAATATTTATTAATCCTTTTTGGTATATTTAAACATTTGTATTTATAGTGGTAAATCTTATTTAGGAGTAAGAGTAAATCTTTAAAAATCTATTCAGTCAGTTATGTTTATAACAATGTTCCCATAATCAATTTTCAATGTTCTATTATTTCAGAATGCGCTTGTTCAATGATGTCATTTGCAGATTCGGTGACAACTTCGATGGTTCACCTGTTAAACTCGACGCTGTTTTGAAGCCTAAAGGAGAAGGGAACCAGTTTTGCAGAGAAGACGGCCATGGACAAGACTCGCCATTTACGGTACATGAACACGCAACTTTACCATTTAAAACCGGCAGATTCTCCTTTTTCTTTTTGTGAAATTTAGTTTGTCGAGAGACGCAGTTGTGTCTTAACGAATATCACGAATTTGTATATTTATATTGCTCTTGGTGTCAAACAAACAAGGCAACCGCATTTTCAAAAGAAATGATTCTTAAAATACATGCATAACATGCTATTTAAGTCATTTTCACGAAACAGACGCCAATTTTTATTTTCAGATTGAAATTCCTGCAAAACCGATGATGCGACATCGTACTGCGTTTGACGTCAGACGCGGTCTCTTCTTCGGAAAGCGCCCTGCTGATGTAGATCTTACAGTATCACCAATACAAGCAGTCAAAAAGGCCAAAGACGTTTCGTCCATAACTTCAAAATCCATCGAACGTTTAACAAACGGGATCATCAGCGCGGTCGAAACGCTTGAAACCGGAAATGACATGATCGCTGACGGATCAAGTAAATACTCTCTTCCGACCATTCCCGGAAAGCACCACGACCTGACGGCCATCTCCCCGGAAGTGATGGCTGACGTCATTCGTGGATGCTTCAATGACATTATAGGTGACGTCACCATTGTCGATTGCCGGTATCCGTACGAGTTCGAGGGTGGGCACATCAGAGGGGCTGTAAACTTGTACACGAAAGATGAGGTCAACAGCTTGCTTCAGACACCGCTATCTAACGACAAGCGTCACGTGCTGATATTCCACTGTGAATTCTCATCAGAAAGAGGGCCTAAAATGTAAATTGTCGCTCTAGACGTCGCGCAAGCTAAATTTATACAGCGAAAATGCACTCACCACATATATGGGATATCGTTGAAGGGCATTGTATATTTTGATAAGATATGATCTCTATGTAGGGTAATCTTCACTGTAAATACTGTAACAGTTCGATTTACGCCCAATATTGCTGGTTGTAAACAATTCAATTTATAAATTGAAAACGTCCCAATATTTATGATAAATAAGTGTTATTTTGACGATTAATCTATAAATAAATTCGTTATGGATTTTGTATAATTATTTGTACTTCGACAGGTACCGGTTCCTGCGCGCGCAAGACCGAATGTTGAACAGTGAGAGGTACCCGCGCCTGAACTTTCCGGAAGTGTACCTACTCCATGGCGGATACAAAGCATTCTTCAACAAGTATCAAGTATGTTTAAAAAAAAAAAAACAATTATAATACTTCTTGGGAACATTTGGCTGTTAGAGTTGATATTTTATAAAGAATATGACTATGTCTCTATCTATATTTAGACAAAATCTCATGGTGACTACGGATATATAAAAATAAAATCAAAAGATATATATGCCAATGTGTATAATATGTTAGTTCTCCATACTTAAATCAACAGTCATATATAAGCCCGGTTCTGATGATTTTAAGTATGTGACACTCATTTTTTTGTTTAAATTTGTCGTGTATATACATATAGTTCCACAAAGTCACTCATACATAAATTGTATATAAATTTTATTTCCATCAATTCCAGGACTTGTGTGATCCAATCAGCTACAAACCCATGTTGCATAAGAACCACTCGGCCGACCTACGTCACTTCCGGGTGAAGTCTAAATCCTGGACGGGGGAGGACGGCAATCAGACGACAAGCAGACGACACCGCAGTCGTCAAGGTCGCCATCTTAGTTTCTGAACGCTTCTTGAACCTTAAGTCAAGGCATTTTAGAAATGTGACAAAGCGGTCAACTCCAAGTGATGTCATTTCTCCCAGTGACGTCATGATCTAAAATGGAACGATCGGAGCACGTTTTAGACTGACTGTGGAGAAAAGTTAAAAAGGCGACGAGATGTATTTCTAGAAATACATGAGCGATTGTTTTACACCTGTGAACATATTTTCAATATTGTGTTCCTTTAAAATTGTTTTAAATGGTGGATTCTTATAACAATTCAAAACGAAGTTGTGATCGTTTGTTGGAGAAATAGGCCAGGGGAAATTGCAATATTATTTTAACCTGAGAATATAACATAATTACAATGACCTTTAAATAGTTTTATGCCAGACAATACACTTGCATGCACATTGGTTAAAAACCATTTGTTGTTCAAATTGTAAATACTTTAAATTCCAATTTGAATAACTAATAGTAAGTGTTTCAAATTAATATGAATCATGAAACTACCATTTATTTTTTCATTTATTCATGATTTTAAACACGTCATTAATGAACATTCTAATATTCTGCTGTGTTATAGGATGCATGCTGTATCATGAGCGATCATAAGTAGCCGTTGTCTTTAAAAATTGCTTGCGAGCGTATACAGTGTGTTAATACCACGTGATAAATTACGTCATAAATGCTACGTTGGAAGGTAACATTTTCCTTCAAATAAGGACTTTAAACAAAGATGACTTCACTATTTCTTCACCATTTTAAACGAAACACGACACAGTCTACGCCGCTAACAGAGCCCCGCCATCGGTCATTAACTAGAATTTTATTGAGAGTTCAGTTTCTTAAAACATTTCGACAGACCTTTTCACAAAACGGCCGTCTGTTGGAGCACTGTCAAAACATTAGTCCGATACATGGATGACTGGACCTCCTAAGTTCAGATAAAAGCTTAACCACACCAATATCCAGATATAATTAAGCTTTTCAATGTCGGAGGGAAGCCTGATCTGATCCCTAAACCTCATCAAAGTATACAGTTATAAGCTTGATAAACCATCTTTATGTCAGATATAAGAGTCTGACTCAGCTACCTTAATGTCATATATATGATTCGCTTATCCACATAAAAGTCAGATAGAAGTTTGACTAATACTCCTCATTGTCGGATAGAAACCTGACTCAACCCTCAATGCTAGCGAGAAACTTGACCAAACCTCCTCAATATCGTAAAGATTAAGCTCCACTTAACATCATCGGTTTTCATAAAGAAGCCTGACTTAACCTCTTTATTGTCATAACGACTTTCGACTAAACCTCCAAAACGTCACATAGAGTATTAACTTAACTTCTCCAATGTCAGATAGAGTATTAACTTAACTTCTCCAATGCCTGATAGAGTATTACCTTAACTTCTCCAATGTCTGATAGAGTATTAACTTAACTTCCCCAATGTCAGATAGAGTATTAACTTAACTTCCCCAATGCCTGATAGAGTATTAACTTAACTTCCACAATGTCTGATAGAGTATTAACTTAACTTCCCTAATGTCAGATAGAGTATTAACTTAACTTCTCCAATGTCTGATAGAGTATTACCTTAACTTCCCCAATGTCTGATAGAGTATTAACTTAACTTCCCCAATGCCTGATATATTTGACTTAATCTCTATAATGTCAGATGTTTGAATCAATATCCTTGATATTTAAAATACACATCTCAATGTAAGATAGTCGCTTGACTCAACCACCTCACTTTAAGATAAGTGGTTGACAAAACAAAATGAAACATTGTACACATGTTGTCTTGGACAACACTCACATCTATGTCATTACCACACAAGTCTGGCTTAATAAATTATTAAGTTGTATCTCTTGTTCGACAGAAAAAAAACACACGAACGGGCGAGCATTCGAGTTCGCTTCGCGATTCTCTTGTTAACATTCGTGTTGAACATTATCAATTTAACCGAAACATAAACAACCATGTGTATAACACTATGATAAGGTATCAATAGGTTATTTTTGGTAACAGCTTTTATATACGAATGAGATATTGAATGATCAATTGTATACTAGCAATTCTGATATTTACACAGAAGACATTTTAAAAAGGAAAAACTTAAATACTCACTTTACATTAATGAATACCGGAACGACTGACTGCGGTTTTATGCATCGGTTTATTCATAAATCCTTTTCAGCGTCTCTTTATATTAAAAAAAAAGATATCAGCTTTATATACAGCAGTTGAATGGTTTCGATATTATGTCTCATCCAGTGCCGATATTTTACCACTTACCTACATCTTATACTTCAAACATCGTTTCAAAAAAAACTAAGCTTCTGTAAAAATTCTAAAACACCTATCTAAGGGTTCATACACATTGTATTAAAGTGTACTTTGACAGTTTGGCGTTTTTGACGTTATTGATAACGCAACCTATCGCATCTTAAAGAGTACGCCTGGAGCGCAAGAGGCAATGGATTCGAGGCGTCTTCTGGGGAGTCAGGCATTTGGGATTCGAGGCGTCTTCTGGGAAGCGAGGAGTTAGGGATTCGAGGCGTCTTCTGGGCAGCGAGAAGTTGGGGTTTCGAGGGGTCTTCTGGGGAGCAAGGAGTTAGGGATTCGAGGCGTCTTCTGGGAAGCGAGGCATTGGGGATTCGAGGCGTCTTCTGGGGAGCGAGGAGTTGGGGATTCGAGGGGTCTTCTGGGGAGCGAGGAGTTTGGGCATTCGGGGCATCTTCTGGGAAGCGAGGAGTTAGAGATTCGAGGCGTCTTCTGGGGAGCGAAGTTTAGTATAACATTAGGTCGTTTACAATTTAAAAATAATCCTGATTTTAACTTGTAAAATCAAGTCCTTTAGCTAGATACCTTAAATATAAATAAGTACGTAACATATATCGGATATTTAAAAGAAATCATTCTATACCGTAAAAAGGCGAGGATGGCTGGCCTTTAAAACATCTAAAACTATCTTAAGGCAGTTTTGTAGCCACTCATTTTGACGCAAATACATCAACAACTGAACTGTACTATATATTAAAAGAATAATCACAGGAATGTGACAAATGCCCACGATTTTGCCTTGACAAAAGTGGCAGCCAAGCGGCCTTACATTGTGATATTGACATTCGAGTCTAGAGGACGAATATTGCGCGCAACATTCGTTCCCTTTGGAGTTGTTCATTTAGGTGAAGGTTGGTCAAAATTCAAGCTAAATTAAATAGGTTACAGCTGCGACACGATAGTAACGGAGTGACATATGGAAAGACGTGCATTATAGTGCCACTTAAACATCTTCAAATTTTCACCAGATCGTGAGTTCCATAACTGTTTTTTTGCTTTATAAATTATAAGCTTCTAGGACGTTATTCAATAAAACATATTTATTAAGTCGATTTCTTAAAATTGTCATAGACAAATAAAAAATAAAAGTATAAGAGATATTTTTCTTGAATAAAACGTATGTACGAAAATAAAATCAATGACAATAAATAATTTTCAGATATTATTCTGATGTTATATTACATGATCAGTCTAAAATTAACTAAACTTAACTTAGACAGATGACTTAAGATAGGATGCGACTAAAGATGTTTTACAAATACGGCCCCTGATCTTTGTTTGTGAAGAATACATATTTGACATTGTTGTTTGTACTCACAAAATGACGTACGTATGTTTAATAGAAGTATCCTAGTTTAAACGTCGACGTAAACACATAACATAAAGTCAATTTTTCCTTTGTTACTAACCAGTGTGGTTAACATTTCTTGTCGTGTTCACCACGATTTTGCGTAGTAGCGTGGCATACGCGTTTACTCGTTCGAGTAAACTTTTGAACTAAAAGTAAAGAAATAAATCACTTTTAAATGTGAAAAAGACAATAAAAATATTTCAAATGGATGTAGGGGGTCTATCATAGATGAATTCTTACTTACTGTAAGTATAAAACGGATACAATATACTAGTGTTCCATCTCTTATAACAAAATACGCCAATTATTTAGTTGCTCAGTAGTGCTAGCGATGTGTCAATATTGTTTAAGACCGGTAAGCTAACTCGAGTATCTTGCCGAATGTTAAGCCACAGACGGTGCCACGCTGACCGCAGCCTTTTTGGGCAATCTACGCGCCTTGAACATTCAACTCGACAAGATGAGAAGTCAGGGCTATGACGGCGCTGCTAGCATGTGCGGACGGTAATTTTACATTTAAACCAACTCGTTAAAGGTATCATTAAGCATCACTGTGCCAAACCTGCAATATAAACACCATAGACACGGATACGAGGTATGGCTGTCTTATATATAACACATGCTTGAAGGTTATTATACAACAGCCATTGCATTTAAAACGTTCCCGTTAGCATATAAAAACGTTTCCTTTCAATTGGGATGTTTGGATTTGAATCTCGATACGCGAAAGAGTCACCCGAACTGTTCGGTGATTTTCGAAAAAGCTAATTATAGCTAGTATTAGTATCGATAGCTTTGCGTAATTGTATACTAGCTATCTGATATTTACACAGAAGACATTTTAAAAAAGAAAAACTTAAATACTCACTTTACATTAATGAATACCGGAACGACTGACTGCGTCGGTTTATTCATAAATCCTTTTCAGCGTCTCTTTATATTAAAATGACTGCGGTTTTATGCATCGGTTTATTCATAAATCCTTTTCAGCGTCTCTTTATATTAAAATGACTGCGGTTTTATGCATCGGTTTATTCATAAATCCTTTTCAGCGTCTCTTTATATTAAAAAAAGATATCAGCTTTATATACAGCAGTTGAATGGTTTCGATATTATGTCTCATCCAGTGCCGATATTTTACCACTTACCTACATCTTATACTTCAAACATCGTTTCAAAAAAAACTAAGCTTCTGTAAAAATTATAAAACACCTATCTAAGGGTTCATACACATTGTATTAAAGTGTACTTTGACAGTTTGGCGTTTTTGACGTTATTGATAACGCAACCTATCGCATCTTAAAGAGTACGCCTGGAGCGCAAGAGGCAATTGATTCGAGGCGTCTTCTGGGGAGTCAGGCATTTGGGATTCGAGGCGTCTTCTGGGGAGCGAGGAGTTGGGGATTCGAGGGGTCTTCTGGGGAGCGAGGAGTTGGGGCATTCTGGGCATCTTCTGGGAAGCGAGGAGTTGGAGATTCGAGGCGTATTCTGGGGAGCGAAGTTTAGTATAACATTAGGTCGTTTACAATTTAAAAATAATCCTGATTTTAACTTGTAAAATCAAGTCCTTTAGCTAGATACCTGAAATATAAATAAGTACGTAACATATATCGGATATTTAAAAGAAATCATTCTATACCGTAAAAAGGCGAGGATGGCTGGCCTTTAAAACATCTAAAACTATCTTAAGGCAGTTTTGTAGCCACTCATTTTGACGCAAATACATCAACAACTGAACTGTACTATATATTAAAAGAATAATCACAGGAATGTGACAAATGCCCACGATTTTGCCTTGACAAAAGTGGCAGCCAAGCGGCCTTACATTGTGATATTGACATTCGAGGCTAGAGGACGAATATTGCGCGCAACATTCGTTCCCTTTGGAGTTGTTCATTTAGGTGAAGGTTGGTCAAAATTCAAGCTAAATTAAATAGGTTACAGCTGCGACACGATAGCAACGGAGTGACATATGGAAAGACGTGCATTATAGTGCCACTTAAACATCTTCAAATTTTCACCAGATCGTGAGTTCCATAACTGTTTTTTTGCTTTATAAATTATAAGCTTCTAGGACGTTATTCAATAAACCATATTTATTAAGTCGATTTCTTAAAATTGTCATAGTCAAATAAAAAATAAAAGTATAAGAGATATTTTTCTTGAATAAAACGTATGTACGAAAAATAAAATCAATGACAATAAATAATTTTTAGATATTATTCTGATGTTATATTACATGATCAGTCTAAAATTAACTAAACTTAACTTAGACAAATGACTTAAGATAGGATGCGACTTAAGATGTTTTACAAATACGGCCCCTGATCTTTGTTTGTGGAGAATACCTATTTGACATTGTTGTTTGTACTCACAAAATGATATACGTATGTTTAATAGAAGTATCCTAGTTTAAACGTCGACGTAAACACAGAACATAAAGTCAATTCTTCCTTTGTTACTAACCAGTGTGGTTAACATTTCTTGTCGTGTGAGAAATTAAGTCCTGTATGCGGTCTACATGATCAAACTCAATAACGGGCGCATTGCCTACGTGACAGAAGAGGTCAAACTGTAAGTTTGGTATGGTTCATATATTCAATGTTGTGGAAAAAATCACGGCGCTCTCTTAACTCGCTTGTAATATATATTCCATACCTTCAAAAAATAACGATACCTAAAACATAAAAAAACTAATTCATGCAATAATTAAAAAACGATGTGAATAGATAGATAGATAGATTTTTTTTTTATTTCCTTCTTTGAAGAAGAGATTGAACATGACATTACATACATATACATAAAAATAATTATAAGTGAGATCGAGTATGTACATATATACATGGAACATAATTGTAGGACTTAATTACATGTGATTTATAAGACAATGGAAATATAATTGTAATGTCTATAAGTAAATATAAATACATGTATGTACACGTGCTTATGATTTAACAATACAATATAGATTAAAGGAAAATAATTGCAATAGTTAATTCGTGTTGCAATTATTACTACGTATTGAATAACTCAAGTGCAAATTATGATTTTATAAAACTATAATTGTTTTTAATGCCAATAGCCTAATGCATTATTGAGCCGAAAGCGAAAATGATTAAACAGTGATATGGAAATAATATTTGGCTCACACGTATTCTAAAATAATTTATGATAAATTGTATTGATGAGTAAGAATTCTATCAGGCATAATATTGACACAGTTGAATGCTGCGTGAATGTAATGTCCTAAATCTGTTTTAGGAACACAAACGGTTTTAACAAGTAAATGCGACTATCTTGTAATATAATGTTTCATTTTTGTATTACGTGTACTTCTAAACGATATGATGAGGAACAAGTTCATAACGTTAAGGGTCGATACATGAATAATACTTTGCCCATCGATTAATAAATACGTAATTGTTATAAGATATCGAATAATTCTTACAGCCATTGTTTATTTCGATCCGTTTTATATGATATTTGTATTAACCAAGATTGAAAATGAACTGTTTAGCAAAGAATTGATTAATAATACATTCAAGAATGACACCCTACAACGCCATTTTCTAGAACATCTAATACTATATATTATTTGGTGAAAACTTAAAACAAGATACAACAGACTTAATGCAGGCTTGGGTCAGAAACAGTAGCACCAATCCCAGAAATAAAGGATTATCAAAAGAAACGTCTGTTACACCGATACATAATGCTTGTCATTGTTTTTGTTTTAAATTGTAAGGAACATTGAAATAATGACCCTGATCTGAGTCCTGAACGACATCGGTTTCATCATGAACAATTTAATCTTATGCATTTGAGTCACCTGGGGCAATACCTCTGAGGTGGAAATACAACGGATCATCTCTTGGACTTGTCATTTGTGGTAGCGAAAAGGAAAAAGAATCAGTTGATAAACCCTCTTCTGGTGTAAAGTTGTTGTCGTTAGGAAAATTCCTTTTACTATCTCCTTTAGCCGATTCAAGTGGTACTTTCACCATTAAGTATCGTTGGTTTAGCCTGGAATTTGTACTAAGTACTAATGCCTGTAATCTATCAGTGCCTTGACTGTTGTATTCTGATCTGTTTAACTCGGAGCAATCAAGTTGACTGTTGTTTTCCAAGGTTATCATCTCGTGACAAGCGAGTTGACTTTTGTATTTCATTGTTTTCATCTCGGAAATGGCAAGTTGAAGTTTGTATTTCAATGTGTTCAATTCGGAACTAGCAAATTGACTGTTGTTTTCCAATGTTTTCATATCGCAAATGGCACGTTCACTGTTGTTTTCCAATGTTTTCATATCGCAAATGGCGCGTTCACTGTTGTTTTCCAATGTTTTCATATCGCAAATGGCGCGTTCACTGTTGTTTTCCAATGTTTTCATATCGCAAATGGCACGTTCACTGTTGTTTTCCAATGTTTTCATATCGCAAGTGGCACGTTCACTCTTGTTTTCCAATGTGTTCATATCGCAAGTGACACGTTCACTGTTGTTTTCCAATGTGTTCATATCGCAAGTGGCACGTTCACTGTTGTTTTCCAATGTGTTCATATCGCAAGTGGCACGTTCACTGTTGTATTTTAATGTGTTCATCTTTAAATCTCCATTTTCCTTTTCCAGTAGTACATTCTCAATTAAATATCGTTTATTTAGCCGTGAATTAGTACTAAATACTAATGTCTTTATTATATCAGTGTCTTTACTGTTGAATTCCATCCTGTTTGTCTCAGAACTGACAATTTCAATAGGCGGTTCCCGTATTAGTTCAGGACGAGGGTGGTTATATATAAACTGTATAAAACATAAATGAATTTTTTTTATATATAATGTATAGATACATAAATGCGGTATAAATTTAAACAAATAGTACGGCATTAAAACAAGAGTGCTATAATTTGTATAATCATGCAGTAAATAAACATTTGCAAAACCTCGATACACGTTTAAAGCGAAACTCATATTTAAAAACAATACATGCACATGTATAAAAAAACTTCAATTTTGACAGATACATATTCTTACTAAATAATGCATTTATGGAAAATATTAAATACTGATGACAAGATTGTATCCTTTTATTTAATAGTTGAAAACGCATTTTTTTTTTAAATGATTGGTGAATGCTTAAAGATTTACTGTGACCTGCTATAGTCTCATAAGGTAGAAATACCATGGTTTATGCACCTTTATTTCAATTTAAACTCGTATCCTTCATAAGAACCATTGTTTTCAATATTTATTCATCCTTATCGGAATATTAAAACAATAGTATTAAAGTTGGTAAATCTAATTTGAGAGTAAGATCTTTAACAATACACATTACTGAATCAGTTGATCTAAATTATTGTGTGTGTGTTTCCGTTAATGTTTTGAACTACTTGTACCCGTTTATAAAAGACAAGAAAAACATTATTCATTAATTTCGCTACCTATAATGATTATCATTTATTAGTTATGTAAAAATGTATTAAGTAAACTAAAAAGCTCATTAGTATGTATTTGTAAAGATGTACGAGTGTTAAGGAAACTAAAATGTAGGTTCAATAATACTCACTACTTCATCGGTAGTTTTTGTTGATTGTTGTAGTTTCCCTTTATGTTTTGAACAACATTTACCCATTTTTAAAAGGAAATACACTCTGTATTTATTTAGTTTTAATCACCTATGTAACAAGTGTACGAGAATAAGGTTAACTTAAATCGCCATTATTGCTAATTTATGTAAAGTAATATGACACCAAGGAAAAATTATGTTTTAACTTAGAGCAATAACGTAAACATCCTTGTTGGAAGAGCAGTTATGTAAAGAAGTAAACAGGACATAAAAATCGTTTAACATATTTGGAAAGAAGCATTTATATATTTGTTTGCTCTATGAAAATGAATTCAATGTATGCAATCATTCCAGGTTCATTTTAAACTCACATAAATGGTTAGCTGAAGTTTTTATATGTTTTCACCTAGAGCTTTTTTATATATTCGTTATGCTATTTAAAGGGACTGTACACCAGATTGACACCAAAAAAAATAATTGTAAAAAAACATACCAAAATGTAAAAAAAAACGTGTCAGAGACCGGGTTCGAATCGGTGTCACTAAAATTGCAGTATAGTGTTGTATCCACTATGCTACGAAGGCTTACTCTAAACAGTTGGAATATTTAAGCTATATACCTAACATGGTCATATCACGTGATAACATCAACTAGCCAATCACGCATAAGGAATGAATTTTACTAGGTAGACATACCTAGTAATATTTTTTAATGGAAAAATACGAAAAAAACTGCGAAAAAAATGAATTAATTGTAAACTATGTGGTACTTAAGTTAGTAAGTTCCAGTGCATTGTACACATCGATACCAAGTTTAATATGTCAGTTTTCAACATTTTTTCCCCCGCTGTTTCATCACACGGAGTTCTGTCCCTTTAAAAAGCAAATCAAAACGAACTGCTTAAAAGCATGGTTTAGTGATGTCTTATTACCACCTTAATATATCATATTTTTTATTATAGTATTAGCGTCATAATGGTGTTAGTCAAAGTTGGTTAATCGATATAAATTAAACATGAACAACATCTCGATGTTAATATTTTAAAAGCACTTAATATTGCCATTATGGTGTATTTCACAAAATGTTTTTAGGCAAAAAATAAATCAGTGGTTATCTAATACAAATTTAAACATAGAAAACGAATCGATGTTAACATCTAAAAAGCACTTACACATTTTGGCATCCTAGTGATGGCTCGAATACTTTAAGTTTCATACATCAAAAACCTGGAAAGTTCATTTGAATGGATGTTTCCTTTTGTAAATCTTGCTTTCATTCTAAATGGTTATAAATAAAATCAAAATCAAAACCTCTTTATGACAACCAGACAACTTAACTACATTACTGTTTGACCACAAATATCATTTTAAGGTACACAGTTGCCCGTGATATCGTAACTACATAACGAGAGGTTATACC